>NW_028229576.1:0-300000 GCF_053477565.2 Lygodium microphyllum | reverse complement strand
TCTTCTCATTTTTTCAATCGTCACTTGATGCTTGTGTAGCCCAATTTCTAATAGCACTCGCTCCACATTCCTACACGTTGCAATGGCTTCTTTTTCATGATTGCATCCTATAAGCAAAGAAAATGTATTCATATACAAGTTTCTCCATGATTCTGACAAAAGCATGCAATGAAAAAATGTGAATACGATCCAAGGGAATGTTAAAGATGGGCTTCCAAGTGGGATCTTCTCTATTGCGCGTCGGTACAACACTTGTTACCTTTCACCAGTTCTTCTTTTCGTCCTTTCCTTCTACCCTCTCTGTCAAGCAATATAGGCATGGATTCTTTGCATTTGCACCATTGGAGATTCCACACATGCATTTTAAAGTTTTCAAGTCTCCTACAAGATGCCATTCAACCAAGTATTGACCATACCCTTCAATCGAGAGCATCTCACCATGTTCCTGCGATGATGCTTGGAATGCTTGTGTACATAAAGAATAGCTGCAACACCTCAAATGTTTCCTTAGGAACTTCAAATGCAGGGAGCCACCACACATGGCACTCAGATTGAACACTAAAGTTCCATGGGTTGTTCTTGTCGAATTGTAGCTCTATTCATCAAAGTTACACTAACTCTTTCAAGATTTACTCCTTTGATGACCTCACTTTTATCTAATTTTATAACAAACTGCAATTTACCATTACATTCCTCAATAGACATATTGTAGTACATTACCATTACCGACTGCAATTTGTTCAAATCTAAATAGTAATTGTTGAGTTCGTTGAACGTCACCTCATATGTATTTTTGGTCCCAACCTTTAGTGTTTCCACACATTGAACATGCATGGGATCTTCTATCAACTCCAAAACCTTTGTATTAAGTTGCCAACGGGCCTCTATTAACTTTGAAGGTTGAGGAAGAGGCACGATTCTATTTCTCTTCAGCACATGACCAAACCCAGCCTTCACACCTTTGAATATCTTTGAGTAAGTCGTTGTGCTAATGCCAGCCCTGTCACAAATAGATTGTGCATCCATAGCTGAGAAGTCATTTGACACATCTTTGAATATTTTTGAGTAAGTTGTTGCGCTAATGCTAATCCGAGAAAATCACAAAAAAATATTTGTCTAACACTTTGTTGATTTTTTGTACATTTGGAGCTTTGAAATAAAGAAGAGGGTGGGAACAACCTCTTGGGAAATCCAAGAAATCACTGGATGAAAATTTTTCATGGACCGGTTTACCAAGGGGGGGGTGAAGAGTAAAGATCAATGGAGGAAGGTGAAGAAAAAGTGTATAATGTGAAAAGGAAAGATATGAAATGGATTTGGAGCCATCCAAAGGGCATGTGAGGATCATAATGTCATGACTTTGGAGCCTTATGACAATTCAGCCAAATGGGACCCTTCTTGGAAGCATTAGTGGAAGAAAAATTAGGCACATGATTTTGTAAGATTTTTTAAAAATACTTCCACTCCGATCCAAAAAACTTTTCAACATGAAAGTTGTAGCGCGTGAGCTGAAGTTTTGGCTGGTATTTTTTTATAATTTTTTGGAGCTATGAGTCGGGAGATATGGCCAAAATGGTGGATGCCAACTTTTTCCAACTGCAGTGGAGACTACCTCCCAATTTAATACACATCCATACTTTCTTCCCCACACTTAACACTTCCATAAAACATCATTCATTAGACCCCCCAACCCTTTCCCCTCTCTTCTCCTCTCTCTCAAGCTAATTAGAATTCCCCTCCTAAATCACCCTCAAATCATCCTTAATTGTAGTAGTAATGTATGAACTCTCATTACTCTCTCTCTATTATTGCTAGATATAATCCTATTTTATGAAGATTCTCTATATTTTTTTATAGGAGAGCTCTTGGACTCAAGCTATGGGGGGAGAATGGAGACAACTCACCTATGATGGAGCTTGATTAAGTACAAATTGGTCAACAAAACATCTAGATGGAGCTTCCACATTGGTGGAACCGCCTTAATGCAGCTTTGGTGGTGTTAATTCCTATTACATCTTAACCTCCTCCCTAAACACCCTGAAGGCCTATATAAAGAGGCCTTCTCTTTGTAATTTGTAAGAAGAGAGAGAGCAAAGAGGCCTCCTTCAGCCCTATTGAGCCTTCCCCATTCTCCCTCATGAGCTTATGAAATTCCTTCTCTTACTATAGCTTATGTATGCTCTACAATGTAATAAGCCCATGATATTGGTGTCCATATTGTGTATATTGGTTATGTCCAGAGGGTTCTCTATCTCTTAAGTCTATTGATTCATTTATTTTTTCGTAGTTCTCTCTCTCACACACACACTCTCTCTCTCCCTCTCTTAGTTTTCATCTCTTCTCCCTCACAATCTCCTCTCCCTCTTACATAGCATCCTAGTCCGCTCTTCCATGACTAGGTGGTGCCCTTACCTCATTCACTTTGTGGCAGAAGGGAGTTTGGCATAGTATAGAGGCTGCCATACCGAATTTCCTTCGTCATAAATTGGTGCCCCCATTGAGGACATTCTCATCCATGCGGGACGATACAACACATGGTGGTGCATCCTCTACAACAAGTACTCCAAGTGGCTCTTCTCCAACGCCTTCACCATTTTTTGAAGCTGGTCGAAGTCCATGACTCCCACAATGGTCTCCCAAGGAAGCCCAAGAAAGGAAGTATGCCTATCGGATGACGGCACGTATGCGGGTAAAAGGTGTTCACCTTAAAAATTCCATTCTCTCACAACGGGAAAAATTCATGTTGCCATCAATTGCTAGGTTCTCATAATTGTGGTGAGTGTTTTGCAAACAAAGTAAAGGCCCTTCCGGGAGGTCCTCGTCTCCAAATCATCAAATCCCTCTCTCTCTCTGGCCTAATCCACATCAAAGGAGGACAACTATGCATGAACGGTGTGGAGTTTTGTAGAAGTGCAAAGTATGAAGACTACGTTCAACTGTTGTTAGCGCGAAGGTTGGGTGTGGTTGAAAAGTTGGCCATCACACCTTATGAAATATATGTCGCCGAGGATGGACACACTAAGGCAAGAACAATCACTGGTGAGAAAATTCTCCGTATAGCAAAGTTGGTGGGATCCAAAAAGAAACATTCTGGAAAAAATCCTTCATAATTCAAGAAAGTGCATTCCCTCTACTCCCTTAAGTAGTTTTTACTCATGAATAATAATAATGGCCCGAATTTCTACACCTTCCACTCTGTACAAAACATCCAAGTTAATGTATGCATCAGTAGGAAGATTTTCTTCCAATAGCGTCTTATCATGTACTTTGGGACTGAAAGATTAAGGGAGATTCTTGTATCACCAGAACCTATAATCTTCCCAATGCTAGACTACAATGCATCCTTCAATGTACATGTCTTTATCCTATTATAATAGTTTCTCATGAATCACAACGAGTTGTATGGACCTATCCGTCCACTGGCTATGCAAACTGTGCATATTGTAGCCAGCACAAAGCTTAGATTCCAAGGCATTATTAGAAGCATATTGGGGCCTAGACGTCTTGCTGAAATCAATGCATCTGTAAACCCATTCATCCTTCCCCTCATAAAATACAACTTAAGTCTAGACGTGTTCATCTTTGTAATCTACTAAGGCAACATGGCATTTCCAAGCTTCTTTGCGCGCAATGGAGAAAATGCATTGGATTTTTTGGACAACCTTGAGATGGCCTTCCTTGTCTTTGGGAGGGATGATGAAGCATTAAAGTTGAGGGCTTTTCCTTTGGTGCTCAAGGAAGAAGCTAGAATGTGGTTCCAAACTCTAAATCCGGCGAGATTTCAACAAACTAACTCAGCTGAAGAGTTATGGCAACGGCTTTTGGCCCTCCATCAAAGTGATCCTTATGGTTATGCAACTTATGAGGAAGGGTTTTTGAAGCTTTGGGGGCAGTGGTCAGACTCACTGAACCCTGGAGAGAGAGCTCCAAACTACCTTCAAAAGGATCGATTTATTTCAGGTTTGTATCCCTTGCTTAGGGAGAAGGTAAAGGTGAAATTTCCAAACACTTTTGAAGATGCTTTGAGAATCACTAGGGAAAAGAATCGAAAAGATTCTGTACCAAGCCCAAGCTAGCCAAGCAGGTTTGGAAAACAACATCAGAACTATGGAGGCCTCTCAAGTTTCCCCAAATGTATCTAATGCACCAGGCCTTGTTAGAGGTCAAGAAGACATGATCCAACAAATAAACAACCTTACTAATCAACTAGAGGGTTTGAGAGTGAATCTTGTGCAAGGTGCAAGAAGACCTATCGAGGGGAATGATGGGAATCGACCACAAATGCGGCGACAAGCAAGGGAGATGTTGTGTTACAACTGTGGAGAAAATGGACATGGCATGTACAATTGTCCTCACCCTAGAAGATATGATCACCCTGCCAGAGGTCCTCGACAACAAGTAAGCCCTCCTTGTGCTAGGACTCAAGAGCAAGAGCAGTCATGACCTACAATTTTACAACCACCTTATGTTCAAGCTGAAACCCCTGCTGTTCAACCAAATGTTAATGTCATAAAAATAGAGGAGGTGGTCAGGGATAGAAGGCTTCAAGAAGAAATAGCAAGAGGTAAGATGAAGATAGATGTAGTAGAGACCATGCCTATCAAGCGGGTACGTGTCCAGACTGAGGCAAGCAAGGAAGCAACCAATGAGGCAAGTACATCACGGGCACCTAGAGATGAAGGGAAGAAGAGAAAGACTCGAACTAGGTCTAAAATTGATATCTCTGACTTCCCTTTGGGTTCTCGGACACAACCTTATGATCTGGTAGCAGACGTGAGCTCTCAAGGGCCAAAAATTACTTGGCCACAACTACTTCATGCCTCTCCAAAGCTACAACGACAATGGTCAAAAATGGTAAGTACAAGGGCAAGGCAAGGTAAAATGGTTAGTGTAATCAAGGCATATGGACTCAAAGATATAGTGCCTATAGTGGAGGCTCAAATTAAAGGTCAACGGATTCGAAAAACATACATCGATAGTGGAGCAGAGGTTTGTGTCATGACAGAAAAACTTATGCATCAATTAGGTTTAGAAGTAATAAAATCCTCAACCTTCAGGGCAAAGATGGCCAACAATGATGCGGTCACATGTGTAGGTGTAGTGAAAGCTTTGAGAGTTTTTGTTTGTGGAATCACTGCAGCAGTGGATGTTTATGTGATGCCAGTAAAGGGGGAAGGATATCCCCTCATCCTAGGGAGACCTTGGCTTATGGGCATCGGAGCTAGGAAAGATTGGGCAACAGGAGATCTGGAGTTGAGGCCACGTAAGGTAGGTGGCCACGATCAAAAGGTGGTTTACAACTTGAAGAGTGGGCGTCAAGAGAACCTTGAACTAGAAACGTCTGCCGATGAGTGGAGCTCAAGTGGATGTTCCTCATTGGTAGAAGAGGAAGAGAGTTCAAGTAGAGAGAGTGATAGCACTCTCGAAGTTATGGGCATCACCTTAAAGGAACCTACCTCATCAGAAGACAATCCAAGAATCCAAGGAGAAGATGTGTGGGATGCTAGCCTAGAGAAGATGATATCCAAGGATATAAAGGATGAAGAAAGGGAGGGTTATGTGAATGTTCTCAAGAAGCATGCATCATTGTTTATTTTTTATTATACTCACATTACAGGTGTCACTGTAGTGAAGCATCACATCCAACTCAAAGAAGGAAGCAAACCTGTAGTACAAAGATTGAGAAGACTGGGAGTTGTGCAACAAGATGCACTGTTGATGGAGGTGAAGAGACTCTTGAATGCAGGATTCATATACCCAATGGAAGATTCAGAATAAGTCTCCCCAGTAGTAGTGAGGCCAAAGAAAAATGGTAAGTGGCGAGTATGCATAGATTACAAGCCACTAAATGCTGCAACAAAGAGGGACCACTTCCCTCTCCCATTTCAGGATGAAATCTTGAATGAAGTAGCGGGACATGAGCGGTATACGGTATGTGATGGCTACTCTGGCTACTTCCAGATTCGCATTGCAGAGGAGGATCAAAAGAAGACCACTTTCATCACACCATGGGGCTGTTTTGCCTTTCGGGTCATGCCCTTTGGTCTCACAAATGCCCCATCAACCTTTCAACGATTCATGAATATGGTTTTGCAACCTTACTTTGGTAAGTCCATAAGGGTTTTCATAGATGACTTTTGTATTTACAGCTCAAGGAACATACATCTACGCAAGGTTGATGAAGGATTTACTCGCTTAGCTAGGTTAGGTGGACAACTAAATAAGGATAAATGTCACATTGGGGAAAGCAAGGTTACACTACTAGGGCATGTAGTGTCAATTGAATGAATTGAGGTAGATCCAAATAAGGTAGAAACATTGCTAGCCCTACCTTCCCCAACCTCCATCAAACAATTGGTCTCCTTCTTACAAAAGCTAAGATATTTGGGTAGATTTATACACTTACTCTCTCAGGCCATATACCCCCTGCAGCAACTGACACGCCAAGAAACACTTGTATGGAGTGAACAAAGTGAAGGACATTTTAAGGAGATAAAGAAAATGTTGGGGTCACTTCCTATAATCCTCCAGCCTTGTTGGGAAGAAACATTCTTTGTAAACCCTAGTGTGGGAGAAGAGGCCATTGGTGCTGCTCTCCTACAAAAAGATCCAAAAACATCCTTCATGAGGCCTGTGTATTTTGCCAGCCGCCTCATGAAAGCCTCAAAGAAGGCTTACACCTCCATGGAACAACTAGTGTTGGCCCTCATGTTTGCAGTAACCAAATTTCGGCCATATTTACTTCCAAAGAGGTTTGTGATCATCACTGTGGAGGATATGTTTCCCTATGCACTACAACATATGGAAATCTCTGACAAAATAGCAAAGTGAGTGGTCCGACTTCAAGAGTTTGACTATACAGTGCAGGTTGAAAAAACAACTCGGGCATGCTTGGCTGATATTTTGACAAGTAGGTGCTATGAGAAAAATCTCATGGTGAAAAGAAAGAACCTTCCACCACCCCCATCCATAAAAACTCTTGTAGATGCTTATAGCCTCTACTTTGATGGTGCATACAAGAGAACTAAGGATAAGGCAGCCGCAGGCATCGTTGTTTTCTCTCCTTTAGGAGAGAAAATCTATGGTGAAGGAATCATCTTGGAAGGTGTCCACTCTAACAATGAGGTAGAATATCAAGCTTTAATTCATGGTCTTTGTTGGTGTCTTAGTAATTCAATCGAGAGATTGAATGCTTTTGGAGACTCCATGTTATTGGTAAGGCAGATGCAAGGTACATGGGCATGCAAAAATACAAACCTCTCTAGTAAAATGAGAGAGGCCAAATCTCTTATGAGAAGATTTAGGGAGGCACAAGTACATCATGTGCCAAGAGACCAGAACAAAGATGCCGACCATCTAGCATCATCAAAGCTGAATGAGTCAATGGTGGGAGCAGTGGCTATCAAACCCCCACTTCGACAAGGCAAGGAAGACTTAGAAGATATTCTACATCTCTTAGAACAAGGAGAAGCTCCCAAACACCTGACTAAGGGAGAAAGACAGTGGCTAGCTCGGAAGGCTACAAGATATCGCATAGTAAATGATAGTTTGTATTGTCTTGGTAAGGATGGTGTGCTTAGGAAAGTGCCGTCAAAATGGGAAATTGAAGAAATCTTAAAAGCTTGCCATGATGATGTGTGTGGAGGCCACTTTGCACACGACATCACAAGTAGAAAGGTTCTACAAGCCGGCTTTACTTGGCCCAGTCTACATCGAGATGTCAAATATTGGTGTCAAACATGTGAAGAATGTCAGAAATCAGGACCACAACGGCTCATAGCAGAACCCCAAACCCCAATCAAGGTCTATGGACCCTTTGAGAAGTGGGGAATTGATGCCATAGGGCCTCTACCACGCACTCCATCAGGAAAAGAGTATATTATCATGGGGGTAGATTACATGACTAGATGGGCCGAGGCTATGCCAACTAGAAGAATCACTGCTAAGGAAGTGAGTAAATTCATCTTTGACCACATTTGTTGTAGGTTTGGTACCCCTCTTGAAATACTATCAGATACAGGACCAGGGTTTAGAGCTAATGTGGTGGGTGAACTCATGCAAAAGCTAAACATTCAACGACGACACTCTACCCCTTACTACCCTCAATGCAATGGATTGGTGGAAAAGGTAAATGGAATGATTTGTAAAATCATCAGCAAACAGGTACATTCAAGGCCCCGGGATTGGGGCAAGCACCTTAGTGGAGCTCTATGGGCTTACAGAACCTCCTTCAAAACCATGTTAGGGTTCACACCTTTTCATCTAGTTTATGGACAAGAGGCTCTTTTTCCTATTGAGGTAAAATTAGCTAGCCTTCGGGTATTAGGTGGCACAATAGGCTCTCAAAAGGAGAAGTTATATCAAAGATTACTGGACCTAGAGAGGCTACAATTGGATCGTGAAGAAGCCATCAACCACTACTCCCAGCAAGCTAAGAAGCGTAGAGAAAATTTCAACAAGAAGCTAACAGATAAAAACATCAAGGAGGGATCTTTAGTGCTTCGATATGACAATCGCTTTGATAAAAGAAAGGATGGCAAGTTTCTCTACCGGTGGGAGGGACCGTTTTGGGTCACAAAAAAATTCAACAATGGCTCCTACAAACTTCAAGACATTGAGGGAAAAGTTCACAAGACCAGGGTAAATGGATGGCGCTTAAAACCCTATCACATCAGGGTGGGGTTAGCTCAAGATACCAAAGAGTGTCTAGAGGCATAAATACCTCTAGCTAGGTTGGGGGGGCTATATGATCCGAGAAAATCACAAAAAAATATTTGTCTAACACTTTGTTGATTTTTTGTACATTTGGAGCTTTGAAATAAAGAAGAGGGTGGGAACAACCTCTTGGGAAATCCAAGAAATCACTGGATGAAAATTTTTCATGGACCGGTTTACCAAGGGGGGGGTGAAGAGTAAAGATCAATGGAGGAAGGTGAAGGAAAAATGTATAATGTGAAAAGGAAAGATATGAAATGGATTTGGAGCCATCCAAAGGGCATGTGAGGCTCATAATGTCATGACTTTGGAGCCTTATGACAATTCAACCAAATGGGACCCTTCTTGGAAGCATTAGTGGAAGAAAAATCAGATACATGATTTTGTAACATTTTTTAAAAATACTTCCACTCCGATCCAAAAAACTTTTCAACATGAAAGTTGTAGCGCGTGAGCTGAAGTTTTGGCTGGTATTTTTTTATAATTTTTTGGAGCTACGAGTCGGGAGATATGGCCAAAATGGTGGATGCCAACTTTTTCCAACTGCAGTGGAGACCACCTCCCAATTTAATACACATCCATACTTTCTTCCCCACACTTAACACTTCCATAAAACATCATTCATTAGACCCCCAACCCTTTCCCCTCTCTTCTCCTCTCTCTCAAGCTAATTAGAATTCCCCTCCTAAATCACCCTTAAATCATCCTTAATTGTAGTAGTAATGTATGAACTCTCATTACTCTCTCTCTATTATTGCTAGATATTATCTTATTTTATGAAGATTCTCTATATTTTTTTATAGGAGAGCTCTTGGATTCAAGCAATGGGGGGGAGAATGGAGACAACTCACCTATGACGGAGCTTGATTAAGTACAAATTGGTCAACAAAACATCTAGATGGAGCTTCCACGTTGGTGGAACCGCCTTAATGCAGCTTTGGTGGTGTTAATTCCTATTACATCTTAACCTCCTCCCTAAACACCCTCAAGGCCTATATAAAGAGGCATTCTCCTTTGTAATTTGTAATAAGAGAGAGAGCAAAGAGGCCTCCTTCAGCCCTATTGAGCCTTCCCCATTCTCCCTCATGAGCTTATGAAATTCCTTCTCTTACTATAGCTTATGTATGCTCTCCAATGTAATAAGCCCATGATATTGGTGTCCATATTGTGTATATTGGTTATGTCCCAGTTCTCCATCTCTTAAGTCTATTGATTCATTTATTTTTTCGTAGTTCTCTCTCTCTCACACACACTCTCTCTCTCCCTCTCTTAGTTTTCATCTCTTCTCCCTCACAATCTCCTCTCCCTCTTAGATAGCATCCTAGTCCGCTCTTCCATGACTAGGTGGTGCCCTTACCTCATTCACTTTGTGGCAGAAGGGAGTTTGGCATAGTATAGAGGCTGCCATACCGAATTTCCTTCGTCAATGCCAGCCCTGTCACAAATAGATTGTGCATCCATAGCTGAGAAGTCATTTGAAACATCTTTTAATGTGCACTCAATCACCTTTTCCTTCACAGCCTTAACGTTAGGATTGCTCAAAGCGTTTTCCAATGTACTTGCCTTCAGCAATCTACTAATACACGAACCAACCTCACCCTCACCTAGATTCTTTTTCTGAGCTACCTTACATGCTTTGATACGTCGCTTCCACTGGCCACTATTCACAATTAACTCATTGATTGGCTTCTTCTTTCGTTTGCACTCCTATATTAGCTTGCTATTGATCTTTCTCAAGTCGTCCAATTGTGCCTTTGCCTCCTCATATAAGATACCAATGTCATGGATAGTATCCTACATTGAAATAATTTGATTGTTTTGTTGAATTATAGTGTCATTCAGTTGTACCACTTGTCATATGAGCTGTTGTATATGAAGTTGATGTGCAACGATCACATCATGACAAATTTTTATGGTTTCTTGGCAAGTTGTAAATACTTTGAATGCCTAATCATTGAGCTACCTAGTATAACCAAGTAACCCATTTTCACCCTCGCACACATACTTCAGCAAATTTGTGATTCTTGAGAAAGTTGGAGGTCTATTGTTTAAGGGGTCAATTGGGTAGATTCCCCCATCAATCCACAAATCCACATGTTTCAATCCCATTTTCCTGTAACACTGCAAAACCTGAGGGTTGACATTGGTACGCTGAGTTCTATTGAATAATGGGGCATATTCAATCTCTACCTCTATATGCAGTTTCTTCTTTCCTGTATTCATTTTACTATTAATAGAAACGGGGAGCCTACGTGGTTGTCACAAGAGGTAGAGTGGAGATGCACAGAGAGGCACACAAAGGTGCCAAGGGAAAGGAGGGTGTAAGTAATTCACTCTGTTAATGAAGGTTGCATAAACACAAAGAAGAGGTCACAATAGAGCCATGAGAGAGTATAGATATGGGGGGAAATAGCTCAGAGGGTAAGGATGTCCAAGACTTTTCGTATTTTAGATATTTCTATTTTGCCTCCAAAAACATCTCCAAAGAACATGAAATGTGACCAGTTGGTTTGTTTTTTGACCAAAAGCTAGGATATAAAAAATCCCCAAAATATCTTAAAAGGAACTTTTGAAATTTCATTTTCTTGGTTCTTGATTAAAAAATCAATTACCTCGTATCTACTAATCATTTTGCAATGAAAACAAAGGACCACACTCACGTAACTAACTCCTTTTTGAATATAAAATTTGGTTGAAAAAGACTTCTTGAATGAAGAGAGAGAAGAAATCTGAGTATATCTTTGTAGATAATATAAAAAAGGCAAAACGAGATTGCAAAAGTGGAGAGAGAGGAGGATTATTTTACTATTCTTCTCTCCTCTTTTCCTTGTTTTAAGGAGGGGGCTAAAAGGCCCATTTGTGAGTTCATTTTTTTCCTAATGAAAGGATATAAGAAGTTCTTCCATTCCTTTGTAAGTATTCAAAAGTTTAGCCAAATCCATAAATCAGCATCTTCAAATCTTTTCTGCTTTTTCAAACCATATCTCTAGATAAACACAAATCAAATACATCCACACACTAACACATAACATATGAAAATCTAAATGATACCCCAACAATGAAGAATCAAAATCTTATTATTCCACTAAATTTCAAGCCACCGATTACATCCAGAAAAAAACCATCAATGAAGATGTTCTCTTTCAAAGGCTTGGTGATTTGGAAATCTATCCATAAAAACAGATTCATTTATAAATATTAGGAAAGGATTTTGAAAGAATTGCAAACATCATATCCTCTCTACAAGGACGAAATATCTACTCGAAAAATAACAAACATGGAAATATGAGATATCTAATTTCTGAAGGATTAATAGATTGATGATAGATCTAGAAAAATTGCAAATTATTATGAAAAGCTTAGATAGGAGTCTACCATTCCTCTCGAATTACAAGCCAATTAATCTAAGACCCTGTCAATGAATCAATTTGGCTTCACCCTCTTTGTCTTTGTATCTAAAAATCAAAACTGGACCTACTGAGGGAGGATAGGAATAAAAGATATGGATGGAGGAAGAGGAACAAGCATCAAGGGATAAAGGGTTTAGGGTTTAGGGTAAATGGGCAATGAGTAAAGATAGGAATTTGAGAGGCACCTTGTGGCTAGAAAAAAGAAGAAGAAATAACATGGGGAGTATTTAAAGTATAGATAGATAAGAATCCAATATGTGGGTCATCTGTTGATAGTAAGCTAAGGAAGGCATTGATGGACCTAGAATAGAGCGGTGATTAAAAGTCTCAAAGAAGGAGGTATCAAAAGGGGATTGTTTAGAAATATAGGCTAAAAGATCCTACCTCAGTTGGTTAGCAACTTATAACCATGTAGAAGCTTTTAATTGTCTCTAATTCAATACCACATGCTCTATTATGGAATGCCAAGAAACCTCAAGACATGCATCCACTTTGGAAGAATAGGCTTGAAAAATCTCATCCATCAACAACTCTAAGTGTCATATATAAAAATAGCTTGTAAGGCAATGTTTTCCACATACCAAGACATATCCTCATCATCAAGAATCAAAAGATCACCTCTAAGATAAAAGAATGATGCCATATCATCAGGATGAGAATGACAACTATCAATAGTAGCATAAGAAGTAGTAAGGAGCGACGTCCAAGAGGGAGAGGGATTGTCGGCTATGATTGTCAGGATGCCTGAGGAGGATAATACTTCTTCAGGTTGTAACCATTAATCAGGAAGGGATCATCAGAAGCATCAACGGCTTGCACTTGGATGGAGCCTTTTTATTGATAGCAAGTACCTTGTAGCAGTCCATCTAGTATTGTTAGAGCTTTCTTGAAAACTTGCCAAAGTGTGAATCATAGGCAAGGACTAAGTCACCTTCTTTGAATTCTTAGTGTTGCTTAATGAAGCTATCATGGTAAGCCTTTTGTTGAGCCTATATGGCTTTCATACACTATAAGGCCATTCTACAAGTCTCATCCAAATATTCCAAGTATAAGAGGAAGAGTTGCAAGGACTATTATCTCCCAAGTGCTCGATGATAGCTACTCACAAAGATGGTAGTTCTAACTCAGCAAGAAAGACGACTTCTATGCTGCATACTAGGTAGAAAGGTGTCTATCTTGTAGCAGTCTTATGAGAGGTTCTATATGCCCAAAGGGCCTCTATAAGTTGACATCCTAATCACGATGATATGCAGCAATTATCCTTGTCAAGATCAAATAGATGATGCAATTGGTAACTTCAACTTGGCCATTGGCTCTGGAATAGTAGGGTGTGGACTTGTGATGGTATATCTTATAAAGCTTTGTCAACTCTTCCATAATCTTATTTAAGAAATGAGTGCTTCTGTTTCATTAACTAGCTCTAAGGGACTATAAAAAAGAAATGATGATATTCTTGTATAGAAATAGGGTTACACTATTGTCGTCATCTTGTTTGAGAGCTTTGGCTTCACATACTTTATCACATAGTCCATACATACCAAGATATACTGCATCTACATCCTTTTCATTGAAGGATTGATTGGGCCCATGAAATCGATGCCCTACTTCTCAAACAGCTTTAAGGGAAGAATTGGCTATAGTGACATAGCATTGGATTCGATAGGTTTTTTCATCCACCACCAACAGCGACGCGGCTGACAAGCATCACAACGCTTACACTAATTGTTGGTATATTTGTGCAGTATAGGCCACCAATAATCTATGAGCAAGGCCTTTCTAGCTGTCGCTTCTCTCACAAAGTGTCTACCACACGGCTCATCATGGCATGAATTAGGGGAGTTTTGAGGTCTCAAAAATGCCTTTTAGGAGATAGAAAGAGAGTGCTCTAGACCAATAGGAGCAAAGCCTCTGTAACAGAACTTCTATTTTAAAAAAGACAAAAATTTATTTTACAAAAAGATACATATATAATAATATTACGAATTTGTATTATCAATATCTATTTTTAGCCTCTTATATTCGTGATTATGACATTCTTTGCATTAACTTTGCATTAATGATATACAATCCCAGTCTCTTTTATTTAATGATATGTCTGAATTAATGATAATGACATGTTTACTCTAAATTCAAATTAGTAAGAAGCTTGGTACATATTTTTTTCCCTCCTTTCTTTTGTCCCTCTCGTGGTAGTATAGTCTTCTCTCTCTCTCTCTCTCTCTCTCTCTCTCTCTCTCTCTCTCTCTCTCTCTCTCTCTCTCTCTCTTTCCCTCCTTTCTTTTGTCCATGTCGTGGTAGCCTAGTCTTCTCTCTCTCTCTCTCTCTCTCTCTCTCTCTCTCTCTCTCTCTCTCTCTCTCTCTCTCTCTCTCTCTCTCTCTTTGTGCTATGGATACAGAAATTCGACCTTCAACAAGGTGTCCAAGCTCCCAAATCACATCCATAGCAGTATTTAACTCATTCTAAAAAGATGGAAAATGGATTCCTACAATCATTAGCAAAGGCAGTTGGATCACCATGCAATAGGCAAAATGTGGAAAAATGTGAAGATATAAGAGCTCATTCATCTCTTCTTGAAAGGATAGAATCTAAGATTTCAAGCTTGGAGTAAATAAGAATAGCATAAAAGAGGTTCTGGTGCAACATGTGTTTATGCATAGGGAGCTAGGAACCTAGAAGTTCAAATCATCCAATGCATAAACCAAATTGTAAGGATTTAATTCTTAAAGTCTTTCTTTTCTTGAACTTGGTTTAAGGTTTTCCATTATAACATTTGTTCATTTGTCTTATAGATGTCTATCCCTCTAATCTTGAGAAATGGCAACCGATCGAGTCTATTGTTGATGCGGTTGATGTGATGCATGGTTTGATTGGAGAAGAGATGTACAAAGGTACAAAGAAGACAGAGCATACTGAGAATGGAATATTCTTCTATGACCATTCTTATATTGTTCCCATGCAACGTAGCCAATGGGGATCAATATCACCCCTTCCTTTGCCAGATTTTTCAAGCTTTGAGTGGCCTTTGCCAAGTCCAGCTACTAGTGAGGGCTATAGATGTAAAATATTTTTTGAGATATAGAGAGCATTAAAACCTAGTATCTCAAGTAGGCTAAGCAAAGTTACTTTGTTCATGCCTATTAATATATTTGTTGACTTCTTTTCTAATGCTGAGATAAGAAAATCAAAGGCTATGCTTTCAATGAAGAGACTAACATATGATAATGTTATACAATTTGTTGATGAGGAATGGGGCACTAGGACAAAAGGGAAATTTATATGTAAGATAGATCAAGACTTTATAGCTTGTAAATATGTGATTGCTACTCAAAATTTCATCCTTAGCTTTTATTATAGTAGATGACATTATGTTGGCATTAGTCTGATTACTTTAAACCAAAATCTTGATAATTTTAGCAAAGATCCTACAATGGATCTTGATGTTTGGTTCAATGGGGACATTATTGTAATCCTAAAGGTTAGATCATCATGTACACTTCATTAAGTGAGGATGGATTTACAGAATGAAGATATTGAACTACCATACTTATTTGTGTTCCAACTTAATAACAAACGAGTAAGTGTTTATTTAATATTATATTCATTTAGGTGTATATCTGATTTCACTTCCTGATTAATAAACATTTGTAACATATTTTTTTTTAGATATCAACAAGGAGAGAGAAGAATATACAATGCAAGGATATTGAAGAAAAGATCTCTTAACTATCAATATAAAATACATGTACAAATTTTTGTCAGCCATCTCCATGACTTATACACAAGGGCTTACAATCTGAGACAAAGCTACTTTTTTTGAGAAGGAACATCCTCTCTAGGAGTCCTTTTGCTGACCTTTGATGCTTTCGTTGTTGAAGGCATAGCTTCACCTGTTGTAACTACATGCACCTCCTCTTCTTCAATGTCCAAGCCCCCACTTCTGGTCAGTTGTATACAATTGGCCATTATGTACTTCAAGAGCTTTGCTCTTATATACCAAAAGGTACTCACTTGTATAGCAATCCCTTGTAAATTGTCATACATTTGTAAGAAAATATTTTTAGATCATTGTTATTTTTTACAATGGACTATTTTGCAATAAAATTCTATCTTAAAGTTTAGTATGTTTTACATTACCTTTATAAGTTTATCATCATTGAGATAAATAAACTGAACCAATCTTCTGGCATTTACAATTACTCTCCAGTCACAAGAGTGACTATCATCCTGATGAGGACACTGCAATCAACAAGAGTAACTTGTTTATGAAAAATTTTAGAGTAAAATTTCTTAGTATATTCCAACCATATTAATCAAGAACTTACCACAACTTGTCTATATTGCATTGTTGCAAGTAAGTCAGAAGGCATGGGAGGCCTTTTCTCTAGCACTTCAATCAATCTTTTGCAAACTCTGTACCAAAAAGGCAATAAAATTTAGAGTTATTACAAAAGAAAGATCAAAATATTTAGATTACCTACAACAAAAAGATCAAAATATCAAGGAGACCCTAGATTATATAACTTACAACTTAGCATTTCCATGCTTTCTTTTATAGAATTGATGAGGAAACATTGTCTCTCCACATAGTCTATTCCAATTAGGCTTCAATGAGAACTGAAAACAAAATTATTTCAATAATCTAGCAAAACAAGATCTCATAAAATCTAAAAAAATATCAAATTACTTACTTTTCATTGTATGGAATTAGAAGAAGCTTCAAAGATTCAAAGTCAATTGAATTGAACCAATGGTCAAAGGCACTTGCGTCAAGCTCACTCCTCATATAGTATGAGATGGATGGATCAAGAACCTCAATATTTTGTTGTATATTGAAGGGGGGCTTATGCATTACACACCTAGCAAAGGAATGGAGATAGTAAGCATCAACATGAAAGTCTATTGCTAGAAAAATTTGGTGAGTTTAAACAACTTTTGGTAAACTATACCTCATCCCAATAAGAAGAATCGAGTCATTTACTTCTCTCACTTTATTTTGGAGAATTTGAATATAGTCATGGTCTAAAAATACCATATCAGATCTCTTCTTAATATTAGCAGGTAAAAAGCAAGAAACTTTGAAGTCCTTAGGGTCAGCCCTTTCAAGAAGGGTAGATAACTCCTCTTCAAAAGATGTGAGTTTTTCTGCTTCCTTTTATTCTTCTTTCTTTTAAACTCCCTTCATTTATTTCTATGCTCTACTGTGGCCTTTTCCTCTTTCTCATGTTGTCTTGTGTCCTTTTCATGCGTAACATCTTCAACCTTCAGACTGGTATGATTTTTCTTCTTTCTATATGGAGGCACATTTATGTCTTTGTCCATAAGCATAAGCCAATGTGCATGAGCAGCACAGATATAAGAATCTTGGAAAAACTTAATCAAAAAATCCTCTGTAGCCTCCTAAATACAGTTGAGACCTGCCCTAGTCCATCTAAAACTCTGTAGACTATGCTTGTCATAGATTTCTCTAACAAGTCTCTGAAAAGACAGCTTTGGAATTGCATTATTCAGAGCCTTCATTGCACTTCTAATCTCCTTAAGGCACCTCACATGCTGTGAGAACCTTCTTCTTGGCTTTGATTTCCTTGAAAGTTTGGAAGGCTTGGAGGACTGATGTATCTTTGAAGCAAGACCTATGGGATCAACTTTCTGCTTCCTTGTAGTGGACTTAGTTCTAGCCATCTAAAACATCCAAAAAAACAAATAATACTAACAAATTAGGAAAGACCTCCTAATCTCTCATATCAATATATCTACAATCACGAAGTAGCAAGCAAACACTAATCACAAAGTCTAAATCCAATTTTAATAAAACAGTACGAAGACGTATGAGATGCGAGTAGGACTTGAAGACAAAGGGAACTCAACACCATATTGCATTTCATACGACACAATAGGAACAATGCAGGGTCAAGTCGGATGAAACACGATATGGCCTTACTAAGAAAAAATAACATAACAACGTTCGCGTTTCATACGTTTTAGGAGAATCAGCTCATCTTTTAGACTACTTTTTGGACAAAATTATTTACCCTAAATATCTTTATCGTTCTTGATTGATAATTTTTTTTAAATTTTGGCTTTGTAGTATATGTTTTTCCAATAGACACAAATGCATTTGAAAGATTAAAAGAGATTCTTTCATTTCAACTTAGTTATTTACTTGAAGGTTGAAGTTCTATAATTTATGAAACTTAAAAGAGATTCAAAGTTATATAACCAAGCACCCACATTACAACAGAAAATTGCATGCCTTAGTCGTATGAAACGCGAGGAGGCCTCATGTGGACAAGAGAAACCTAGCACCCATCGCATTTCATACGTTTGGCATTTTTGGGGATGCTTTAGTAGGAGTGTTCAAGTGATTGACAACTTACTCATATTTTAGAAAAAAACTTACATTCTTGAGTATTGAGTGCGTATCTCGGGGGGGGAGGGGGGGTCACTCATGAATATATGTATATATAACGTGAGTTCAAAATAAGGGGTTTTTAAAACACAATTTTTATACATTTTTAACATACAGAAGGGTATTATATAAAGGGATTACTTACAGATTGAATAGAAAAGGATTGTGTTTTATTCAAGAAAAATTTATAGATTAGGATATTTATAAATAGGCCATGAACACACGTTATATAGAGAATATATATATATAGTGAACCCCCCAAGGTGCATATGCTGTCGATGAAACCTTCTTTAGTACCCTTGCGCGGAAGAATAATTTTGTATTGCGATCAAATTAACATTATGTTGGTATGGATGAGCATAGAGAGGGTTTTTTCTTTGAAAAAAATCTTTTGTGGTTCAGAAATCGGGTTTATAACGATGTTGTTTTATACGTATGGCTGCTATAATGAGTAGTTAATTTCACACGTGAGACTAAAGACTATTTTGCTTGGGAAGTTGTGCCAAGTGTCACTTAATTTTTTGGCATGATATGCTTTTATAGCTCCAATTTTCAAGTTTTTTCTTTTTTTTTTTCATTTTAAGCACACGTCCTCGGAATTAGTGCAGCGTACTTTTTGATCAAATGTGCGGTGACCATTGGCATATATATATATATGAACACTTAGGTTCGGGTCTTGGTTACTATTTCTTTCACATATCTTGTCTTGTCTTCGAGTAGCTTTTTATCTTGTAAGAATCACAAGCCAAACCAAGCATATGCTTACAAGAAACCATTTATTCTTAGGAGCAAGACCTACAAATATCAGGTATCACACTTTTATAAATATTATTCTCTGTAATCCTGAATTTCAAGGCATTAAAGATGTTAGTTGGTTTAAAAGGAGAAAGATACATCAGGGACTTAGAAATTCTGTAATGGTTTTACTTTTTTTTTCTTGCAATATTGGTTTGGTAAACATGTAAAATGATGGGGTTTTGATGTTCTTGAGGCATTGTTTTGTTCAAAATTTTTGAATGTTTAAAACACGAATTTGTCAAGTTTTTTTTATAAGTGACATGTGAAACGCGATTTTGTGAACTATGAGGTGGTCTGAATCATTATTTTTACATTTCATGAGTCGAAAATGTTAAACAAAGTTTGATCGATGAGACTTGGAATTTCATGCTTTCTCTACTGTATAAAATTTTAATTCATTTCTTTCATCTTGTATTTCCTAAATTTTCTTAGCAATCATTCTTTAGTCTACTGCATATGAGCAAATGTGGATTTGTATATTATGACCCTTATTTTTGTTTTCTGGATTTTCTTTTGTGAGTAATCAGGATAACTAAAAGGAAGTTTTCATTAGAGGGAATGGAGGAGGAGGATCTAGAGGTCACTTGTGATGAAAAATTGTTCGATTTTCTTTATGCAACTGGAAATTCATCTAGATTTATTTACATCAGAGATATATGGATAGTTGTTCTTCAGATACAATACAAGAGAAGAAGATGGAGGATATTGCATGCAAAGACAAATAAGTTGAATTATTCAGATCATGGAATATGAAAAGGGGGGAATGCCTTCAGAGGAAGAGTACCTACAAATTCAACAGAGACTTGGTATTGATAACATGGGGTATGAAGAGAAACTAAAGTCTCCATTAGAGGAGAAACCAAAAAGTTCAATAAATCTATATGATGATAGTCTTCTTGAAGAAGATGAAAACTCTAAAGTATGAAAGATAAATCTAAGATATCCATTGTGATTTATATTAGATTATGTTATGCATTATATACAAATATTTTTGGATATTTATCTACTGACATCTTATACTATTGTGGTTTATTGTGCATATAGAAATTGAAGATGCAGACAACTTTCTTGGAAGAGCCAAAGGCTCAAGGCCATTGAAGCTTGGCAAAAGTCAAGGCCTTGGTCATTATATTGGAAGCTTAAATAATCAAACAGTTACAATTTATCATAGCAAGTTGTCAAGCTCTCCAAGCTTACCAATAATGGATTTGAAAGCCATCTCCAAGGTGATTGGATCCCAAGCTTTCAATAGAGGTTCAGACAATATAATTTTGGTAGAGAAGGAAGAAGCTATAAGAGTTTTTGGCTTCATGCATGGATACAGTGGATCTAGGTAGGATACTTTGGAGTTCTTGCCTCTTATTTGCTCTCCCATGTAGGAGATGCCAAGAATTTGAAGCTGTTTCCAAGGTATAGGAAACAAGAGTTCGTGCAATGTAGAGGTCTCATCGAGTGGGATGAAACAAAAGATTCCCTTAGAGGACCCAATGAATTCCCTAAAAGTAAAGACTCTTCTATAAGAGACTTATACTAAAATATGTTAAGGGTTTCTTGAAATCCATCTTTTTCCATCTCTTTGTCTAGTTTGTAACCATTCAAAATATCTTTGCTTTGCACAAGAGTTTAAATATCCCTATTTTCTTCTTTGGATAATAGTGGATATAGTCCTTGCCAAAGATGATATATTACATGATGCGATTGTGTCTTTGAGCTTGAATTTGTGCCAAATTTGTCTGTAGAACCATTGAAAGACCTCTAATAAACTGTTTTCTTTGTATCTTCTACCTCCACGTCTTGTGTGTCTAAAATATTTTGCTCTTGCTTGATAATGTGATTTTTCCATATCTTGGGTTGACCAAATAGATAGAGATCCATATTTCTTGATAAAATATGGAGCATGGTTGTATGAAATATGCTACATAGTTAACAAATAAAGAAATTCAATTAGAAAACCCTATATGAGTCAAACAATAAAGAGACATACATATGCAAACTTCTTACCATATAGTGAGTGAAGTGTTGATTATCCCAAGCTTCTATCATTGCCTTTTTAAAAAGGTTCAATTGGTTTTTGAAGTCTTTGAGATCATCATCATTCCACTCTATTTTATCACAATAAAAGAATACTTTGTCTAGTGTTTCCCAAACATTCGCTTTTCTATTTCGAGCTTTTTCATTATCAGCATGATCCTTAACTGCATTATATAGACACTTCCATTGATTGTATCTAATAGTTGAGCCACCATTCTTAGAGTTTATCTTACCAAGTCTCCCATGAAAGTCTAGGAACCTTTTAGCCTTCACTCCACTAATAGATGGCTTTTTGTGGACACAATTTCCATCCTTAGACTTTTGAAGATCTGGTTCAATAACAACATTACCACCATGCAAACCAATTGCAGATAAGACTTTTTCAATCTTTGTTATAGCATATGTTCTAGCTCATAATGGCTTCAGCTTCTATGCAAATCCTATATAAAGATGAACAAGCTTTTCAATTATCCTACAAAGCACATGAAGTGTACAGATATGGGCATTCACTAAAGGAATATCTAGGACTGGCTTAAACTATGGATCCTTGTTGTGCCTAGAGGGAGATCTATTCCAATTTCTTGAGTTCAACTCTCTGGCTGGGGACATCTAATTGGGGACATGCAATATAGGCAAGGAGATCTAGAGTTGGCCCCCCTTTGATACATTGTACATACATTTAAGTGTCTTTAAGTCACTAGCTATGTGCCACTCAATCTTATAGTTCCCAAATCCTTCAACAAATAGCTCTTCTCTTGATTGTTGTCTCTTAATAACATCAGGTATTGGTGTTCGATGAAAAACCCAATACAATATATCAAAATCCTATGTATCTACTTCGAATGCTCCTAGCCACCAGATGTTGTGTTTTGATTGAATAGTGAATGACATTGAGTGATTGTAATGATCTGATGAAAGTGCTCTATTCATCAAGGTAATAGAGACCCTCTCTAGTTTTGGACATTTTAGAATCTCACTTTCATCAAGTTTAACCACAAATCTAGCCACTCCTTGTGTCTCTTCTAGTGACAAGTCATAGAATCTAATCATTAAGTATTGTAGGGTGGGCAAGTCAAGGAAAATATTGTTACATTCATTGAATACAACTTCCTTTTTCTTGCCCTTGAAGCTAGCCTTGATATAAAAAGGCTCACCCAGAATCTCCATTACCTTGTTATTCACTCTCTGTCTAATATTTCTAATCATAGATGGCCTTGGAAGTATGCAATTACGTACTTGTCCTTGCTTCATGTTTGATTGTAAAAGTTGAAAAAGTTGTATATAAGCATCTCGACTGATACCAATATTATCTAGTGTCTTCTACACTAACTCAGTATCCAAAGAGAGATCCTTTATAAATGACTCCAAGCATTGTTTCTTTTCCTTTTTAAATTTCTTCTTCTCCAAAATATCTTTTGAAAGTACAGAAGGAAGAAGATGATAATAAAACTGAGATGCTTTGAAAGAATCTCTTTCACTTGCATTCGGTTGAAGAAGAGACCTAAACAAAATCAACATCACAAATGAATACAATTAATTATAAAAAAAGTTATATTTCATATTTTTAAAGTGGAACAAAAATGTACCTTACTGCTTGGATTCTTTTACTATAACCACCTCCTCCTCGTCTGAGACTCTCAATATTTCTAAGAGCCTTTTGTCGATTTTGAAGTCCTAAAATAGTTTGCTTTCATTGATAAGATTTGATGTATTTCTCCAATAAATGAATCCTTTGTTGATAGCCTTCTAGCTTATGCAGTAACTTGTTGTTATGTTTTGATAAAAGATGGTTCTCCAATTTGAGGATATCCTTTGCTACAACCAAGTTAAGCGTATAGCCTAGAAACCCATTATAACCATCACCAATGAACCTCAATAATGAAGAGCTACTATGGAAAGGTAGAGTGCTATTTTTGCTAGGAGGATCTTTGGAATATAGCCTACCATCTAACCAAAGATCAAGATTCTTCTTTCCTTCAAACCTGAGTATATGTTTCGTAGACTCTGTAATGGTAATGGGTTTTGGTCTCTTCCTTATTGGTCTCACTATCCAACTCAATATGAAAATGATAGAGAGGCCTTTTACTAGAGCTATAGAGATCTGATCCATAGCTAAGGATGTGATTAGAAGATTGGATTGAAAAAGTATGCGAAAGAAACAAGAAGGAAAATGAAGAAGAAACTAGTAAGGATGGGAAAGAAAGAAGAGAGTGAGAATGGAGGGAAGTAATCAAAGGTCGAACAAAATTCAAATTGAATATTAGTTTTCACTTTAATGAGGATGAGTAAGATCTTGATTACGATAATCTTTGTCACCTTTATGGCGGCCTAGATTTCTAGGTTTGATGTGACCATGAGAATATCACGATAATGACTTATTAACAATTTTTGATATATTTACTTACCAAAATATAAAAGTTTTTAAAATTTAAAAAAATGTGTTTATTTTCTAAAATAATTTCTCTCTCTAGAATCGCTTACAGGGCATTTTTGAGACCTCAAAACTCCCCTAATGCTTTCAGCACTATCCTGATCTTATCTCTTGCAATGCATCTCTGCATCACTTCATCTTTGCCTCTCTTGTACAAAGAGTTCTTTTGGAAGATTGATACCCACCTTCAAGTGATGTTCAATGTCATATGTACCCACAAAAGTTAATTGATTTTCACCTTCCACTTCGTGGATGAAGTTACCATGGACTACTTCTAGGTATATATCTAACTTCTTCGAGGAAATGGCCTCCTCGTCTCTGATGCTCCACTAAAAGTGACTACTTTCTTCAATGGTGGCTTAGTTTTGGCTCTTTGGAATGTTAAAATAGTATCATGACTATTTTACATTTTGTTTGAGAGTTAATTATCTCTTATCTTGACTCATCTTTCATGGATGCATCTAGGAATATCACATAGCAAGGACCATCTAAGTTCTCTTCAGACTGTGTTACCAAGGTGCATCACCATCGTCCTTTCTTGAGAAGGGTAAATTAGGGTGACAAGAGGCATTGCTAAAGAAGAGCTTATTTTACTTAATCCATTTCCTATAGAGGTTTTGCATATGATGTGATTCATTTACCAGTCCAAACGGTACTAGAGTCATTCTATCCCATACCATGGGATCTTCAGCTTCTACTGAAGCTTCTAAGGCTTTCTTCTCATTAGTATCCTTTCAAGTTGAATAGATTCATTCACCTCGCTTCCATAATCTTCATCTTGAATTTTATCATCATCTTCTTCGAACTCTATCTCTGTCTCTGTAAGGGATGTGTAAGAGAATATTTAAGAAGCTGGGAAGAAAAGATGTTTAGTGTAGAAATAATAATAATAGCTTGTCATACTAACATAGGTACAAAAGGGAGAGATATATAAATTTTCACATCTTTTTGGAACATTAATATATTATTTTGTCTTACCTCACTTCTTGTTCATAGCTTCTATGGCTTCTCTTTTTTTGTTGTCTTTCTCTCTCTTTTTTTAGTATTTCTCTCTCCGCACTCTCTTTTTCTCTCTTCTATCCTCCTCTCTTCTACAATATTCTCTCTTCTCTTTATCTCTCTCTAGTTCTCTCCTTGAAAAGTGGTATTAGAGCATAGACTTTTGTTCCATTTGATTTTCTCATTCTAGTCTTCTTTTCTCCAATTTTCCTCCATTAAATCTTGAACATCAAGTATAGGAGTGGCATGGCAAGTACTTACAGGTGTTCTACTTGAAGTAGAGACTAAACTTGGGACTCTGACAAAGATCTTGAAGAGATTTGGCTAAACCGTAGCTAAAATGGTAGGTCATACATCCAATATAGGTTAATTTGAAGGTAAGTTGGTCAAATAGGAGTTAACTGAACTTGGAAGAGAAACAAACTGTGGTTACTTTCCAAGGAGAGGGTTCTCTTTCCCATTTCTTGGAGCTTTCCTATAGGTTTCATGAATTATGGAACCAAGATCTTCTTCTATCTCTCAAACCCTTTGGTTTCTTGACAAAGCAACACTTGATCAAGCTTCCTTGCTTCAAATCCTTCATGATGATTACCAATAAGCTTCAGGAAAGTTCAGCCATGATGCACAAAACAGGGCCAAAAAATACGGAGCATTTTTCGGCTTAATTTCAGCTTGATTCTTGGCTCTATTTTCCATCCTCCAAGCATGGTGCTTTACCTGGGCATTGGTAAGTGAAATCCTTCAGTAATCATCAAGATTTGCACTCCATTCTTCATCTTTAACATATTTTGAAATCGTAACTATGCAATCCATGGATAGCCATGACATCTTCAACTCGATCTTCAATGTTTCTTCAATTTCTCAAAGATTGTTCATCATTTCAGCCGTGGGATTCATTTCAATAAAGATTCTTGAAGAAATTGCAAGGATTGAGTAAGGATGGCCATGGATTCAACTTCAAGAGCTTCTATGGAGTCAAAATTTGGTGGAAACAGGTTTAATGCTTCAATCTCAAGCTTTTGAAGCTTCAAGGTTACTTCTAAGCACTAAATACACAAGGATTGAAGATTATTTCAATAACATTGAGAAATTGGAGCCTTCATCAAGCATTTGGGGAACATTCAAGCCTTCGTCAAATAAACAAAAGGTATTCATCTTCAAATTTTTATTTCTCTCATTCATCCAATGCTAAGCTTCATCCAATCGATTGAGAGATTAAAGAAGTGTAAAATTTTCATCAAATTTTAGCCTATCATTAGTTAAATTAGCCCTTTCATAGAATACATTGTTTACTTGATTTATATTGGATTCACTCAATAAATTAGAAGCTCTTGCTTGAAGTTTCAGCATGACACTCAATCCCATCCCAATTGGTTGATTACATTACTTACTCTAATCCATTAACTTGTTGATAATTGTTGATTCATGGCAAAATATATCATAATCCATTGTAAAAGGGTAAGTTAGTAGTGAGTCACTACATGGTAAGACCCTCTCCCTATTCATTGGAGATATACACAGATATTTTCTCTACACCCTTGTATAATTCTACATCCTTATACAACATTCTTCACTGCAGATTTTTTGTGTTTCACTATCTCTTTTAGTGCGAGCAGGTGAGTTGCACATGAGAACAACACTGAGGAGAGCATGGGCGTGGGAGAAAATAGAATATTTGATGAAGTTGATGTTTTTTTTGTTGTAGGAGAAGGAAGAAGGTTGTGTTTTTTGCCTTCAAGTGCAGATTTTACCTTTTCATCACCTCTGGCGGGTGAAGAAGAATAGACAAAAGGTGGAGTCCAATCCAATAAGATCTTGAAGCACATGGTTCTTCACTATTGTTGAATCAACACAAGGGGGAGTGGATGAAACTAGTCCCTTTTTTTTTAAAAGTACCCTTTCCTTCTTGCTTTGAAGTTGAGTGACTGGAACTAGGATGAATGAAGTGGAATGGAAAAAGTGCAAGTGACTCAAGGAGGCATGTCTAACCAAGGTGAGCAGAGACTCCCTAGGTATTTCTTGACCTTGATGCACCCTGGGTAATCATGGAAAAAAAAAAGAGAGGCTAAGGAGTTAGATACAGAGTCAACCGACCAAAGCCATTGGATGCATCGAACTTGAGGACCCCTATGTACAATGAAATGCATGTGTGTGCATAATCTCTTTTCTTTTCTTTCTTTTTTTTGTTTCCTCTTGCTTTTTATTTCCTCTTCCTATTTTTTTCCTTTTGTATCACTCTTTTTTAGTGTGTTTTTTCTTCTAATTTCTTTCTTGAATAATACAGTGTCAGATAACTTGGCAAGCAGTCTTACAAAATTAAAGTGGAAGTATGAGATATCTAAAGGCTAATTGAGAATAGTAGACTTGGCTCAAAGAGTGGTGTTGTGCACTAGAGTGTGCATAAGGGATATGAAACATTATGCCTAGAATAATGAAGCACAATACCATGTTGTCGATGCAGTAGTGTTGATGAAGACCCTCAAACTTGTACTAATTGGTGAAGACTTGCAGTGTTGATGAAGCAAGTGTGACTTCTCCTTAGGAAGTAGATGATTATCATCTACTTGATGAAGACTTGCAATGCTGATGAAGCAAGTGTGACTTCTCCTTAGGAAGTAGAGGATTATCATCTATTGAGTCAAGGGATGCAGTCGATGAAGAAATTGGGATGTCAGTATTGATGGCACTCATATGACTTTGTCTTTTGTTAGAGTCTCTCAAATGATTCGGTTATCATTATGTTACATAACTTGGAATCTTCAAAGGAAGATTCTACTATTGATGATGTTGGCTTCAAAAATGAAGTGCATTGTATTGCTATGTCACCTATTATTTGCCTACATTCACTTGGTGAAACTTTTAGAGGACCATGGAGTGGATGCAAAGGCAAAAGATAGAAAAAATTAATGATAATTTTTGTGCTCTATACCATTGTTCCCAAAAGAGAAGTGAGATCATGTGCTTTGGATGTTTCCCTCACATGAGATGTAGCATTTGTTTTAAAAGTTAGAGGATCTTTGGTTATTATCAGTGCAACACATTGAGCAAAACAATAAAGTATGTACAAGTTAGCTAGGGTTAACTAGATACTAAAGCTAGTCTTTTGTTGTTTTTAGAATCCACCAGTCATAGAAATTTGGGCTACACTCCAATTCAATAAAAGCATCCAAGTTAGTTGGTTTGGTAGCTAGTCCATAAAGATAAGTACTCAAATCACTAAGCAAGGAAGGCCTTGCAAAGAAATCGGCTATATGCAATTCCTCTTCAATCAAAATTTTGTCAATAAATAGGTGATATTTCAACTATCATGTGGCTAGCATATGCAAATTTTTAGCTAGGATGATGGAGTATAGTAAAGTGATCTCAAAATTGAATTAGATTGAAATGCATTGACTATATGACGTTGCTCAACCATTATCGTAAGATGACGGCCATCACAAGGAATCTCAAGTTGATGAGAAAACCACTTCTATGAGAATGAACTCGAGGAAATGAAATTCTACTAAATCTCATCAAGTATTGACTAGTCTTTGGCCACAAAAGCATAAGAGAAATAAGTTGGCATAACTGTAATTGCTTCTGAGGAAGGGTCTTAGCATATTCATTATGAACCAAGACAATTTTGTGGTACAAAAGGTTTATGTACATCACTCTACTACACATCGGGTAATGAAGATGTATTGTGGATGGTGGTAGAAGTAGAGGAAAGATGAGGTTTTGTGCCATTTAGCCTTGGAATAAACGATTCATAGAAATCAGGATTGTATTGCAAAGAGGAAAAAGACACTAGGGGTGTCAGTTGCATGAGTTCGCCTCAAACTAGTCGAGTTGCAACTCTACAACCACTAGATCCTTGGTGTTTTCTTAGTCATAAAGTGCAGCTATTTTCCCATCAATAGGCCTATTTTCTTATCATATAAGTTAGATTCAAATTTTCTATATTTAATATATATTTGTAGTGCTTCTATATCTTTTTGATTAGATATGTGCACATTGCTAGAAGCTAAATTGTGATCTCTATAATTAGGCCATGGAAAATGGAAGATCCACTCTAGATACAAAAAAGATAAAAAGTCCCTAAACTTGTTGACATATTGATGGAGATATAGCACTTGAGACCTTAAGAGGGTCATTCATAACATAAATGACATGAGAAAAACACTTACCTTTTAGATACTAGCTTTTAGATGTACATTGTAAATCAAATGCCTTGGGAAATATTTATCTTAACTAGTGTCAATATGAAATAGTGGAACATATCATATTTAGGTTATCCTATAGGATTCAAGAACACAAATGCCTAATCTAGCTAGGATGGAGCAAACAATATCAATAAAAAGACTATCACATAGTTATACATGTGACCAACATCATCATATGTAAACCATTTTATGTAAAAAGATGCAACATTCTTAATAGAGGAAATGACTGTTCACATTATAAGTTAAAAACTCCCTAATTGGTTGTTGTGAATATTTTCAAGCTTCTTAGTTGGTTATTGTTTGTTTAAATAGGCAAAAAAATTTCTTGCTAGAGACAATGACCGTCTACATTCGAAATTTCCATCTACATTTGTTGTTTCAAAAGCCTTCATCTCAAATTGTATGACCTTCTTTGGAAAACTAGAAATCACAAAGAGACTAAAGACTCATGTTGAAGCCCTTCTAACATAAACTAGTTTATGCAACTACAAGTCAAACATAGATTTATCAAGTGGAGATCTAATTACAAGACATAGAAAATGGTGGACTGTGCATTCTTAAGCATTTAGCCCATGTTCAATGATCATCTTTCTCTTATGTTACTCATTATAATGTTCACCTTACATCACCCTTGGCCATCATCTAGTTCCTCACCACAATCATGATTCCTTCATGGCAATGCTCCACTTAGCCACTTTTCTTGTACTTCTGGAGATAGTGCATGAAGCGGATCACAATATGTATAAAGCACATCTTTCCTTCCCACTGGGGACCTAAAAGTAGCTATCCTTTTACATGATCATAGATCTCATAATGATGAGCAAGTTGCTTCCCACTTTCCAATGGTAGATCCAATATGAAATTTGGAACATCAAATCCAGCAGTAAGTCCTTGTACTTTTTTCTCTATTTGTATTATTGTTGATAAAGGTGTACGTAAGTCTTCGAATCCTGAGTCACACTAGTAAGATGTTAGTTTCACTAACAAACATATGAAGGGACTGGTGGGTCATAGTTATGATTAGGACATACTCAAAGAGAAAATTCTAGATTTAATAAAAGAGGTAAGCACATAGCTAGAGAGTACATAGCGACATATGTGTATGTGGGTGTGCAAAAGAACACACACACACAGTCTATGTGTGTGTGTGTGTGTGTGTGTGTGTGTGTGTGTGTGTGTGTGTGTGTGTGTGTGTGTGTGTGTGTGTGTGTGAGTATCACATACCTTTGACCATTTCACCTTGATATACGTAATATGGGTGGATGATGTTGTGAGCAAACTTCTTTATGAGAGCGGACATTGTCTCTATTGAGTCATTAATACCACGCAAGACAACACTTTGATTTCTCAAAGTCACCCCTTTTTGAAAGAGTTTTAGTGCTGCTAGTTCAATAATCCAAGTGATCTCATCTAGATGGTTAAAATGCAGATGGAGGGCTACATGTTTCCCTAGTTCACGTCCCCTTGATACTAAGCTACAAATTACATTTGGCCAAGTGTGGTCATTCAATGCACGCATCGGTGCTGCTGTAAAACCCCTTGTTCCGAACCTAGCAAAAATGTATTTATAAGAAAACATTATGCATTCTCTTCCTTTTAGTTAAATATATTTGTGTATGCACACATGCACACACACATGTGTTGGTGTGTATGTGTATGTATGTATATATGTATATGGATAGATACATACATATATTCATATCATAAATTAACATAATCTATGCTCTTTTAGAAAGAAAATTAGGCTCAAATCCTAATCAAGCTAGAACACTTCTATGAAAATGGTATGCTATAAATATGAATTAATGTACTTAAGATGCATTTCGGTTTTAGGACTATCGAAGTATTCTTTTTACTCAAATATCTCTTAAGAAAAGACTAAGAATCTTACAAGTTTAAAGCATTTGTCAAGCATCTTACCTAAAACGACGAATGCGTGGAATGGACAAGAGGGTATCTCCAATGTACTCAATGTCATCTGTTGATAGGAAGAACATATCACCACCAGAAATTGTCAAGTCTTCAATTTGTGGATGTGTCTTGAGGTACTCAAAGGCCTCCTTCCAACACTCCCGGTTTGACTTCCCAAAGCTTTGTTTCTTTACTGTGTTGGTCTCATTTCCCTCAATGTAGCTTCTGTAGCAAAACCTATAATAGTAGAAAAGAGAGCTTAGTTAATATTTAGTTAATCTAGACAACTTTAGAAATCACTTTCTTCTTTTCGTTTGTACTTGAATCATCATAAACTTTTCCTAGTTTACTATTGTAGCTGAATCATCATAAACTTGTCCTAGCAATGTTCAGGAAAAGGCGGGCTTGCTTCATCCTAAGGCTGGTTCATTTTCGAAGAAAACTCATTTGATTCAATGTGAGGAGGAATTGCCTACTTGTGAAAAATACAAGTGAAAAGGATTTAGGCCGGTTCACCTTTAGCATAGAAAGAGAATATCCTTCTCATGATTAAAGTAGAAGGATAAGATCCTTCTAAATATACATGGATAAGGATTTTCAATAATACATATCAATTTTCAAATTACTTTTAAATTAACCTTTTAAGCTTTAAATTTTCAAGTTTAAAGTTTAAATTTTAAAAGTTAAACGTTCAAGCTTTAATTATAATTAAAGTTGAGGAGTCAGGACTGCAATCTACTACCAGCAAATTGGAGAGAGAGAGAGAGAGAGAGAGAGAGAGAGAGAGCGCCAAATGGCAAAAACTCTCGTTTCATCATGTAATGCATTGCAAAACTCAAGTTGCAACTCAAGTCTACGACTCTACTGCTTGTTCAATATTCATAGTTCTTTCAAGTTTTTGCGAATCTGGTGCCTCCCTGATTCATCAACGATCATTCCTGGAGGTTGGCTGCAGCCTGATCTCCTTCAACTTGCATCCTAGGACCTACACGTGACGCCACGGCAACAGGGCACTAACTGGCGTGGCCACTGCCATTCTAAGTTCTACCATCCTACGCCATCGTCCTCCATGGCTGATTCTGGATAGAAGCGTGGAGCCTGGGCGCCTAGAACTTGGAAGGCTGAAGCCTGCTGATTATGCATTCACGATTCTAGGCAACTGCTCTCTGGAAGGTTTAACGTTTTCTTGGGCCGTTGACTAATCTCCTAGGTCATTGGGCCGCTGGTGTTTGTCGTTTGATCTCCCTCCACTCAGCATTGGGTGTTTGGTTCGCCAACTAATCTCCTGCAGCTAGCAGCTGGGCGTTTGGGCGACTGCTCTCCTGGGCCACTGGACATTCTCCAGAGTCTGACTACTCTCCTAGGCCACTGCTCTCTTGGGCCACTCCCAGCTGAGTGTTGCGGTTGGCTGCGGGCAGTTGTGTAGCGAGAGAGAGAGAGAGAGAGAGAGAGAGAGAGAGAGAGAGAGAGAGAGAGAGAGAGAGAGAGAGAGAGAGAGAGAGAGAGAGAGAGAGAGATCTGAGAGAGAGAGAGTCTGTGCAGTGTGCAGTGTGTGTTGACAGTTGTGCATCGTGCAATCACCATTTTGCAGGAGCCTTAGGCCTGGGTGGCTTAGGGCTAGCTCTGCTGGCAATGACTATTTTCCTGGTGGACAGCAGTAGCGACTATTTTCTTGGCAGTTGGGCATTTGTGGAGAGAGAGAGAGAGAGAGAGAGAAAGAGAAAGAGAGATTTGTGTGGAGAGAGAGAGAGAAAGAGAAAGAGAAAGAGAGATTTGTGTGGAGAGAGAGAGAGAGAGTGTGTGTGTGTGTTCAACTTAGGATTTTAAATATTTTGGACTTTGAAGTTTAAAGGCTTGTTTAGACGAGAGAGAGAGAGAGAGAGAGAGAGAGAGATTATTTTGCATTACTCCTAGGATTCGGTTCTCGGGACCTTAAGCCTAAGGAAGTTATAGGCTACGACGTACGCCGCTAGCGGTTACGGTGCTACAACACAAGGCTCGAGCACAAGGATAAGAAGAAGATCAATCTCCTAGGTATATATGAGCTTCTCTCTCTCTCTCTCTCTCTAAATGGAAAATTGTTAATGAATGTTTAAAGACAAAATATTAGTACTAATTTTTTTTTGCTATGTGGTTGTTAATAGGTTAAAGGTTTATGAGACATTGTAGTTTTAAGATAGAGGCTAGCCGTTGGAGAAGCTTGGATTTTCAAAGGGAACGAACACATAACAAAAGGTAGCAAATTTCAACGATTATAAAATACACAATAAGCTCGCAACCACTCTTTTTATCATTAAGAAATGGCACCTAAATTGAAAGATAAGAGACAAGGAAACCTTCTTGCATGGGTTGGGATTGAAAACTTAGCCAAGCATCCTTCTAAAAAGATAAAAGAAAATATGGATAATTTCGGGGGCTCAACTTCAGTTAATGTGTTATCTTCAAATGAATTGTTCAATAACATGTCACTTGAAGAAAGGGCTAAATTTGAAAGGAAAAAATAAGGATGCTTACTTTTTCAGGAGGATTGGCTAGACCAATTTAAATGGCTTGTAATTTATGATAAAGATGAAGTAAAAATGTATTGCAAATTTTGTTTGAAATATCCTCATCCACATAGTGCATATTCAAAAGGGGGGTCTATAAATTTTAAAATTAGCAACTTAAAATCCCATGTTCGCACATCATGTCATAAGTTTGTTATCCAAGCTATTTTGCTTGAAGGAAAATACTCCATTGAAAAGAGTGTTAAAAAAATAAGAGAAGTAAAAGACGAGGCATTACTTTCATTATTTAGAACTGCATATTTGATTGCAAAGCAAAATTTGCCATTTTTTGCATTTCTTGAAATGATAAGCTTATTGCAAGATTGCCATGCACCATACACTACTAGTCTTTATAATGATGATAAGGCATGTGCTGAAATGATTTTTTGCATGGCATCATCTCTTATGAAAAGTACAATAGAAAAGGTTTTAGCTAGTCCATGGTTTGGTGTTTTAATTGATGGATCAAATGATATCTCCTCACATGGGCATATGGTTATTTATTTATCATATCTTGAGGCTGATTGTATTCCTAAAACAAGCTTTTATGGTATCATATGTGTGCATGATGGCACTGCAAGATCTTTGTTTGAGGCTATTATTAGTGAGCTAAAGAAGCGTAAGCTAGATCTACCTAAATTCGTTGCATTTGGGTCTGATGGATGTTCCACAATGATAGGAAAGGAGAATGGTGTCCAGGCCTTATTGAAAAAACACGTTAATCCATTTTTAACATCAATTCATTGTGTTGCCCATCGTAGTGCCCTTGCAATATCTAGTGTAGCAAAAGAGATGCCTTATTACAAAAAGCTAGAAAAACTTATTAATGTTATAGCTTCACATTTTAATGTTAGCACGAAGAGATTAGAAGGGTTGCAAGCTATGCAACAAGATTTGGGATGTCCCATTCTTCGACTTGAGCATACTTTTGATGTGAGATGGTTAAGTAGATATAGAGCTATTAGTAGAGCATGCAAGTCTTTAGATGCAATACTTGATATCACAAAAAGAGAGGCATTGCATATTTATGAAGAATTGGTTGAGTTCGAGTGTGTTTATTGCTTACAATTCTTAGCCGATATTTTGAGAGGTTTAACAACACTAAGCCAAATGTTTCAAAAAGACTTTGTAGATATCACAACTATAGATAGTCTTGTGAAGAATGAAATTGTATCCATAACACAATATTACATTGATTGTCCTCCTCCTAATGTGATTGCATTAATTGTTGGAGTATATGGATATGATATCCTTCCAGACTATGGGCCTGAAAAAGGATATTTATATACATTAAGAGGTGCTTTGCATGGGAATAAATTTTATGAGCATGATTTAAAATGTAAAATTAATGGAGAAGACTTTAACAAGGCCTTAGAATTTCAAGTTGCTTTTGCCAATTCAGTGGTAAGTAACTTGAACTCTCGATTTCAAGATAATTCTATACTTAACTATTTAAAAATACTTGTGCATGCACAACATCCAATACATGAGAAGGCCTTAAAGAACTATGGAACCCAAGAGATAGATCAATTAACTTCATATTATGGTTTTCCTAAAAAGCTAAATATAGAAGAATTCCTTGCAATGGTAGAAGTTGATGAGTTTAAGAAAGAATTTAGAAGTTTTAAGCATCAAGCTTCTAGAGATTGGATACGATTCACATTGCCAAAGATAACTTCAACACTTGCTTGCAATAGTATGTCGAGGGATGCTTATCCAAATATTCTTACCCTTTATCAAGTAGCTCTTGTCCAATGTTCGAGCATTGCTTTTTGTAAGAGAGGTTTTAGTGCTCGAACTGTGATAAAGAGTAAGCTACGTAATCGTTTGGAGATTAAGAGTTTAGATACATTAATGAAAATCTTTATTGAAGGGCCTTCTAAGTTCACTGATATGGAGTTCATTGAGAGTATGGACTTATGGGCTGAAAAAACACATCGACATTTATACACAACATAAGAAATTTGCTCATTGATTTTGCAGTAAATTTGCATACTGATAAGAGCAATCGATTTTTTATGGCCTATGATGATTTTGAAGTCACTATGCATTATTTGCACTTTTGTTGTCTTGATTCTTTTGATTTTAAACCATTTTCCTATCTTAAACTTATTTTTTCCTTGGTTTCTTCTATCTTTTGAATAAAAATCTTTCACATTTATTTTTAGATCATGCTTGCTTTTAATAAAATATGCTTGAACTTGTTAAAAACTTTTTTGTTTATAATTTTGGTTGTATTTCATTACATTCTCTTTCATGTTAGTTTTGTTTTTTCTTTTTGTATCATGGTTGCTTTCAATAAAATGTGCTTGACTTTTTTAAAACTTTTTTGTTTTTTGTTTTGCTTATATTTCATTATGTTATCTTTTATGCTAGTTTTGTTTTTTTTCTTTTTGTTTCTTCTATGCTTTAACTTCTCTTCTTTTGGGTTTCTATTCTATATGTTCTCTTTACTTTTGTGCTTATGATGTATATACTTCTCTGAGGCCATAGACTCACTAAGAGACATAGAAACCACTTGTATGCATTTGTTTTTATCTATTAAAATTTTAGATATGTAATATAAATCAAGTTGCTTATTGATCATAAGGGTTTTCATTTCTAAGGTGTAAGAGATAAGTAATTGAACAAATTCTAAGGAAAACTTTGAAATATAGACTCTTTCAAATAATGGAAAAAAAAACGATTATCCTTTCATTAAAAATTTAAAAGGGAATTTGACCAATTCAATTTGTAAGATCAAGGGAATTGGGCCGGTTCAATTTAGAATGAAAAGGTTTTGGATGGTTCAAATTTTACAGAACCACCTTACACTAAGACAAGAAGGATCTATGTTAGGTTCACAAAATTTTTTTTCCCGAACATTGTGTCCTAGTTTACAATTTGTACATTACTCACCATCTTCTTTTCTTTTATACTTGAATCATCCTTAACTATTCCTAGTTTACCTTTGAAAAACGATTGTCTCTACGTGTACATGGTCTACTGCTGTGATTGTTTCTTGTGCCCGAGCGGAAGGTGACATGTTTTCATGTTTCACAATGAAGCTGTCGTGTACCAAATTAGGAGGTGTGGTCACTCATGCAGTTACCAACCACAAGGATTATTATAAAAAATGGATAAGGCCAAGACACTAAGTTGTTGTACGTTGCTATGCAAATAAAATAAGTTACACACGTTTTTGTAACTGATCCTCTGTATAAATTAAACTTTATCCAAGGGTGTATACCTGCAATATATAGGGCATACTGTGGTAGAGACTAGAGCAGCTTTGTCAGCATAGCGATGTATAAGGCTGGTTACACACCAAGTAATGGACGGCCAACCCCCACCCAGAGTGTGGGCATGCACTTTTTGAAATTAGGCACAAACATGGGCATCATACCTTTACACACCAAAGCGACACGATTTGTAAAAAATAAAAAAGAATAAACTTATAAATCTTTTGATTGGTTGCAAATGCAAAAAGTACACCCTTGTCCGCCACTTTACAAAGTGGGCAAGGGAGACTCTCCATCCAAAAGTGAGCGGAGAGTTCACTTGTTTAGCAAGTAAACAACAGGTCATGTCCTCTCCAATGTATAAAGGACTACGGACACCAACCTTTCTTTAAAGAAGTGTTTTGATTGATCAAAGCTTACAAAGTGGGCGACCCTTTTTTGACGTTTCCGTTTTACGTTGCCGGTACGATGACATGAGTACAGAAACGTCACGATGACATGAGTATTCCGTTACGCGACGCGGGGGGGCGCTCATAACTCACTTCCTCAGATAGACTGTCTCGTAGGGCCATGGGATGGTCGGCCTGGCGGGTGGAGGCCAAGGGGAGGAACTGCTTGCGGATGGGGTCATCAACGGGGTTAGACCAGTCGATGCAGGAGAGTACGTAGGGCGTGAGGGAGATGCTCATGGGGGCCAGCTCCATCCCCAGCAGCACGTCCTCCCGGAACCCACCATCCTCAGCTGGCAGCACGTTCTCCAGGAAGGCCGTGATCTGCTCCTTGCTACGCACCGAGTGGCCCACCTGCCATCAGTAACTCATGAAGTCCTCCGTCGCCACGTCAGCGTACATTGGCACCTTCCTCCAGAACTCCTCTCCGCCTGCTGCTGGACTACCTGCAAATTACACACAGGCACACCTAAACATGTCAAACGTGATCCGAGCCTCAACTCAAGTCAACAACCTTAGTCAACGTCCCCTCTCTCTCTCTCATCCACCGTCCACGCATCTATATGTTAGTCAAGGCTCAGTACAACGGACCAACGGTCCACTTCTCTCTCTCTCTCTCTCTCTCTCTCTTCTCTCGTGGCCGGCCTAAGTAGCCCAACACCCACCCGTAACAGTGCTCGTGTGCCCATTCGTGGTCACGACTCCATCTTCGACTAACTGATTGCGTGCTGCACAAGGAACTCTAAATCACTTCCTATATAGAAAATTCATATTATAACTAGTAAGAACCTCAACCAAACTAGTAAGGATGCAACATTTCCTAGTTATAACTAGAGATTTTCGGCGTCATGAGGTTCTTCTAACTAGTAAGTCCCTTTTTCTAGTTACTATCTAGAAACTTGGAGCCCTACCTAGTAACATTATATAGTAACTTGTTGTAAAACTAGTAACAATACCAAGATAACTAGGAAATTTCATGTTTCACTGCCTATAACTAGTAAATTACTATTCTGTAACTAGCAAATTGCATACAATCTTTCTAGTCAATTAAGAATATAGGATTTTCCTAGATATAACTAGTAAATTGATGTCCTTTGACTAGAAACTTATCTTGCCCTTTGACTAGAAAATTATTTTCCTATAACATTTGGTAAATAAAAAAGATTATGAACTTGCTACATTGGTTATGGTTGTATCTTCAACTAGGCAATGGATTATTTTACTAACATAACCTTGCTTGTATACTTGATTACACATGCATGTATACACATGTATATGTGCATGTTTACAGGTACATGCATACACATCCATACAATGCCACTCATACATGTCTATACAAACGATCCACATACATACACATATGTATCCAAACATATTATGGACATACATGCACATGTGTATATATCTTTATATTAAGTACAATTTCAAAATACAAATACATGTATACCTAAATAACACACCCATACCCACACACCTAAGCCCGTAATGATAATACTAGGCACAACTAGTGCTAGAGGGTTCACACACAAACATCATTTTTGGGTTTTATGGCTCACACAATAAAATGATTGTAACACTAATCGCACAAAAGTTAGAAGACACCATATATGTAGTGCATTCTTTTTACAATAATTTCACTAAATCGTACAAAAGCTATTAGAATAAACCATGTGTGTAATATCATACTTTTACAATAATGTCAATCAAGCATCAAGAAGCTTTTGTGTCATGTATACATATTCTTCACATAAACAAAAGGAAAATAAATATAACTTTAAGCAGTCTTTCATGACCTCATATTTTAAACCACATATTAAAATATATGTCTTAGAAATTGCATCTTAGATTTCAAGCTACGTTTCAATAATGTTTTTTAAACTATTTTATACACACACACACACACAAATGCACGCGCGCGCACACACATTGAGTCTATTCTATCATACGATGAATTATCTTAATAAGAAAAACTCTCTCTCCCTCCACCTTTCTCCATATATTGAAACGTCAATGAGATGAGCTCTTTATATACATAACTTGAGTCAAAGAAAATATTTTAAAAATGGGATATTAAGCTATCTAACTATGGAACACTCGTCTTCAACTATGAAGATAACCTATCATTGCCAGAATTATAATCTCTCTCTCTCTCTCTCTCTCTCTCTCTCTCTCTCTCTCTCTCTCTCTCTCTCTCTCTCTCTCTCTCTCTCTCTCTCTCTCTCTCTCTCAAAGGCTATGAAGTATAGAGTTGAAAGTAAAGGCATCTAGCATGCAATATCCATTCTATATGACCTTATCTAGGAGGCCAAGTGCTTATAAAAAGAACTTTTCCTTACCGAGGCAACTATTTACTATATTATACCTAATATTTCGAAAGCACGAATGAGCACATGGTATTCTTTTTAAATTTTGGAAATGCCATGTAAGTACCATGTAGAAGAGTATTGTAAGTCATGCAAACAATCTTGCCTAATAAGATTGCAAGAAGCAACTCTAGCTATCCTTACATAAGTTATGGGATATCTTATGCTAATATGGAAAATCTTAAGCATACAAATATTCCAACAAATTTATGTTTAAAGAAGCCATATTTATGTAGATCAATCCCCTCTAAGTATAAATATGAGAAATACCCTTATGTGTTTTAGTTGCAATTATTTGATCCTCACCTCATTTTCATATTTGCACTTGACCAAGTTATGAATGTTTAGATTGTCTAGCCATTATGACCCACTAACTTCAAAAGTTATACATTGCACATATATACTACCTCATTACACTAAATAAGCAAGAGATAGTATACCACATATATCACCACCACTCTCTATTACAGTATACCACATCATAATCTTAAGAGTAATTATGGATATTGTCAAATTATTGACTTTGTACGCAAAAGAAAACTTAGGTAACTAATCCCTTGCACTATCCTACTATGCCATTGTTTGGCAAACAAAGGTTGGGAAATCAATGGTGTAGTGCTTTGAATCACTCGTGTAGTGTGATCTACAATCACCTACAAGTGCACAATCCAACTCGTTATGTGTGCAATCAATTTTAGATACACTATTATAATCGCATCCAAGAAAATCTCTCTATACCCCATATTACATTGCCATGATTGTAGTGTAAGAGTCTTTCAAAATGATGATTTTGCACCAATCTCTCAAACACATCAAGAAATTAAGTTCCAATTTTGACATGGCATGATGAACCTTGGCTCACCAAAGTCCACTTGGTAAGGCACACAAGCATGCAATAGGCAAGGATGTTAGCATACATGACACCATCAGTAGTCAAGCTTTGATTGGTGCAACCTTGATGGTTCAATGCAAGAAAAAATATTTAGAAATTAGGGGTGCTATAGTCCACATCCTTAGTAGCAACTTGAGCTCCGAATTGTTTGTCTTTTGATAGCTCTATCAAAGTGTAGAAAGTTGGATAAGGTAGCCACATGTTGACTTTCCTATCTTGATTAGGTCATAGAGCAAGTAGCCCTTTTACCACAGGCCTGCTATGTAGAAGCCTTTTTGCCAGAGGCTTGTTGAAGGAGTGTTCCTCATGCTTATCCCAAGTTCTTGTAAATTCAATGCAAGATCATAATATGCATTGAATTTTATTTTATGAATCTACTCTCTGTTAAGTCTGAAGCATGCCTTGTATCTACACCTTTAAATGTTGCATAATTTGGTAGATGTTGCTTTTCTTGTTAAATTTTGTACCTGTAACCTTAAATTAAATGAGAGTGATCCATCTAAAATATCCACTTTGAACCACAAAAGTGGGCACATTCTAAACATCAATGGGTTGAGGACCATAATGATTTGCTTAAAAATAGAATACACAATGCGATAGAAACCTACTAGATTATTTCACTTTCCTACACACGATTCTCGTTAGGGAGAAAGGATGTGTCCTTAGGCATCATTGTGCATGCTTTTTTTTCTTTATTTTTAATTAAGGTCCAGTATTTGGCCATTACCCTATATAACTTACTAGTACTAAAAGCTTGGTGCTATAAATACCCTACATATCTTACAAACATAATTGTCCTATCATTCTTGAAAATTTCATATGACTTCCTCTTAGAGCTAAGTTCTTTCTAATTTTGCCACGACTGAGTAGAGCTCAATTTCCTTTCATCTTCTATCTAACTAAATGTAGCTTACTGTTTATGGAAATGGAATTGAACAAGGTATAACTTCTACTTGTAAGGGCGACATGGATAATGACTAGGGAGTGTTGTAGATACTTGTGACACAAGTATATGTAGTAGGCCATGGAAGTCCCACTAGAGCAATAAGAAGCCTATGGAAAATTTCTTAAGATCTTGAGAGCCCAATCATAGAAGGTAACAAACATCCACTAGACATACAAGTGTTAAAAGAGCAAGGAGAAAGCCCAAAGACACCTTGCATAAGTACCAAGGAAGGGACTGATTTGACATTATAGTGGCCTTTGATTTTAAAGTATACAAAGAAACAGAATTCAAAAGGCCTCTTCCCCTATGAATGGTATATTCAATCATAAGGATAGGGAAAATGTGGCTCAAAAATAACTTCACTAGCGAGAGGAAGAAGCCTTTTGTAAATGGTGTTGCCTCGAAGGCATTAGGAGCAGTTGATACCTCAACAAGTAGCCTAGGGATGCATGGCTAGGATAGCCAAAGTGGTGCTACCCCATTTTGGAAATTGATAAGCTTGAATGGCTTGCTTTCTATTTCTCACACCCAGATGTACAAGTTGATCTACTGAACTGCCCCTACAATTGATTAGAGGCATGATAGTAACTATGCAAGGATGGGGGATACAATTTTTCGAAAGTCCCAAATATCTAAGCAATTGAAGCTAAGAAGATATATATGTTTCATACTAGAGACCTTTTGCCTTCAATCAACTGATTTGGTAAGAAAGTAATTAAGAAACTTTCCTAATCCATCATTCATCATAATACGCAAGTATCTACAACTGCTAGTAAAAAAATTTTGATGGCTATATACACCCCGTGAAGATTGTCTTCTGATTATACCAACATACATACAAATCACATCACAAATAGGGAGACACACCCCCAAGGAGCATACACAATTACAAGTGCTTGAGGACCCCGGCCCGCGAGAAACCTCCAACATTTGTGGCCCCTACTTCAACCATCTACCCCAATGTGATACAATTGGATCTAACCCCCAACTATAACACAAAGTTTCCTTCTACCTCATTCTCAAAGGTTTTTATATTTTATCTCAAATGTCGTGAGTGTCCTTGTGGATATGGAAATTTATTATGCAATATTTCAAGTTTCTTAATTCAGGATAGCATATCTTAATCTGCATTAGCACTTAAAAGGGAAGTTTTAATAAATTAAAATTTTGAATGCACATTTAAATTGAAAAAAAATGTAGTTTTATGGCTATGAAATTTTTACAATACCTCATTGGAAAAACTCATCACATTTATAAATTCTTTTTGCATGTCTGTATACACGTGTGTGTGTGTGACTTTAGATTAATTATCTCATGTAACCATGGACAATATAAATATTTATTTCAAAAATCTATGAATAATGGAGCTAGGGGTATCTAGTATTATCTAGTACAAAATTTCATGAAAATGGGTCCTTAACATGGGTTTTTTTTCATTGGTTCCCCACATTGATAAATAAAAACATGTTAAAGTCCTCTTCATCGCTAAGTCTAGTTGCAAGTCACACTACTATTATTTGCAAGGTCATTAATGACTTTAATGACATTAATATTGACCTGCAAGAGGAACGTTGGCGCCAAATTAATTCTCCTCCTCTTCTTCTTCCTCTTCTTTTTATTGATCTGGAGCTGGCTTGAACCGCCTTGAGCTCTCATGCATATTCCCGCCCTCCTGCGGTCTCTGTACTCCATATTGCACCTGTGGTGCCCTATCGACCCTTTGTGCTGCTCCTCCCTGATCAGCTTGTGGCGCCCTGCACACGTCCTATGCACCGGCGCTGTGATCAGTGACCCGCACGCGCTCCCTCCTCAGCAGATGATCAGGTTGGCGCCCAACTAGCTGTCGGCCTGATTCAATCGTGTGCGCAACGAGTGCTGCTAGTCGGCATCGCCCAATAGGCGGCCTTGTTATAAGTGGCGCCCCGCCTGCCAGCAGCAAGCGGCTCGTAAGTACGAACTCGGCCAGCAGCTCCGACGCCTTTGTCTTCGCCTCGATCGGCTAGCTAGTCCCGCCCGCATTAATCGCCCAAGCGTTGTACGTGTTGATCAGACGTAGTACTACGTCGTCAGCTACAGAAGCAGGCCGCCTGTTCAAGTTCCTGATCATAGCTGCGCTCTCTCCATTCAATCAAGAGCGCCTGATCTCCTCCCGAAAGTAACTAGACAGCTGCAACTGCGATCTCCCCCTGTTCGTAACTGTCCAAAGTAGGCCGCCTCCCTTCTCATCCCCGACCTCCTGATGCAGCAGGCTTGGCTCCTCACAACAATAGCCCTAGCCAGAGCGCACAGTGCAGCCCCACCAACTCCCGTTTATTACACCTAATTACAGCTAGCGCCAGCTGTGCTCTCGACATTCGCCCTGCACGTGTAAGCTCTCGCGCCCTGATCCTCCCAACGGCGGCCCAACTCCACCTCATTCGCCCAGCTCCAATAAGCTCCACCTCGGCCTCTAGCTCCCGACATCCAACACCTCCCAACGACGGCCCAGCTCTCTCCTGACGTCCTGCAGCTCTCGACCGCCCATTACGCCTCCAGCTCCAGCTGGGTATAACCAAACTTGACCAAGGATAATTAAAAAATATATAGTTTGAAATGTTTTTTTAATGTTTTTTTAACTAAAGTGTTTTAATGGTATGGTATTAAGGATAATAATAGGGGAGTTTTTGAATTACCTAACACTAAGGATAATAGAATGTGAATTCATCAATTGCAATATGAAAAAAATAATTATGTCAATTATTTTGCTTGAGCATTTGCATGCATTGTATACTAATGTATATAATAGGTCCACTTTTGTACATCAATTCATGTAGATTTCCATGGTTCACTATCTATTCAATTAAATTCCTCTATGTCTTGCAATGATATTGAAATTGTTTTTTTTCTAAAGAGCTAATTATGGAGTGATACTGGCCTTTTTTAAGATTTAGTTATGGGATGGATCTTATGAAACAACTAAGAATAGAAATGCAAAGCATTTGATAAGTGAAATCTCCAAGAAGCCTTAGATAGTATTACACTTTTGTTGCATAAGAGAATTTAACTTTTTTTAATGGTACACTTTTGTTGCATAAGAGAATTTAAAATTGAAGATTACATGTCTCTTAATTAGTGGCCTTTGCTTGTTTGAGGAGATGTTTAACCATGCTTGGGAAAGGATAACTGTTGTGATGGGCCTTTGCTTGTTTGAGGAGATGTCTAACCATGCTTGGGAAAGGATAACTGTTGTGATGGGCCTTTTTGGCCCTAGGGACACGATCTTCCTATCCAAGTAGGGTTTAGGGTTCTCTTATTTTCTTTTTATGCTAGGTTTTCTTGAGCATAAGTTTATTATAGCAAGCTCCAAGTATCACTTGTTTGAGGAGATGTCTAACCACCAATGTATGTCCTTGCTTGGAAAATGAGCCCATCAATGTATGTCCTTGATTACTTAGACATATTGAAGCAAATGATTACCTTATGCACTTAGGTAATATATAGGGCCAAATTTGCACGATTCTTGGACAAGAGTGCAAATACTTTCACACATTGTAGATGCATTTGTACACACACTTTCAAGTACCTTAGGATAAGAACTAGGATACAAGGTCTTTGGGGCAATTTGTACATGTGTGAGAGTAAGATGCAATACATTAGTCCACATGTACATATCGTGTCTGGAGAAATTGAAGTGCGAGTGTGGACACACAAGTACATTTGTATAGAACATCTAGTATGCATTGTGTAGAACATACTTTTATTTTATTTGAATTCTTCTTCAAGCTTCTATGTGGTTCATTGAATATGAATTAGCTCTCTTATAGATTAGGAACCCTTCACATTAGCAAATCTTATAGGAAAAAGGATAGCAAGCAATCTATTGATTTTAGTGGGGATTAGAAGAATAAGGGTATATAGCACATGAAAGACAATGTGGAAGAAGAGGTTTTAGTAATGGCTAGTAGGGTTTTGCATGTTTTCTACCTAATTAGCTATGAAGCCAAAGAAGCTTTGTAAGACCTCCATTGAGGCAGCATGATGCATATAGATATCATCAACATAAGGTTTCTTAAAAAGGACATTTGTGTTGGTGTTGCCTAGCTCTATGTGTATTCAAAGTGTGTTGCACTCGCAAAAGGAAAAGAAGTGTTTGACAAGTTCCCAATACCAAACAAAGTCTCTTGAAGTGCCTTGATCACTAGAGATAGGCAAAGCATGGACATGGTGCCGAAGCTTTGAGATGTTTTGGCAACATCTCAAAGGTGAGTGTCTACAAATTTGGTCACCCATACTTGCATTATGAAAGCTTGTATCAAAGAAGGAAAAAAAGATACATACCAAGGTACACAAGCTGGGGCTTATTTAGTCACGTTTGGTTGCATCTTCAAGGCATGTGGATGCATAGAAGTGGCATAGAAGGGCTAAGAAATACACATGATATAGAAACACCTCTACTAGGACCACCTCTATTAGAGTGTTTTTTATGTGCTTCCCTACTAGTGCCTAAGTCGTTTTCTACATCGTATCCAAGTGATGTGATGGGTCTTTTTGGCACAAGGGACACGATCTTCCTGTCCAAGTAGGGTTTTGTAATATCTCCTTTGCTTGTTTGAGGAGATGTCTAACCATGTTTTGCGAAAGGATAACTGTTGTGATGGGCCTTTTTGGCCCTAGGGACACGATCTTCCTATCCAAACAGGGGTTATGGTTTTCATGTTTACTCTTTACGCTAGGTTTTCATGTGTGTCCTTGATATTTTTTTTAAACTCTTTTTTGTAGAAACACCTCTACTAGGACCACCTCTATTAGAGTGTTTTTTATGTGCTTCCCTACTAGTGCCTAAGTCGTTTTCTACTTCGTATCCAAGTGATGTGATGGGTCTTTTTGGCCCAAGGGACACGATCTTCCTATCCAAGTAGGGTTTGAGGAGATCTCCTTTGCTTGTTTGAGGAGATGTCTAACCATGTTTTGGGAAAGGATAACTATTGTGATGGGCCTTTTTGGCCCTAGGGACACGATCTTCCTATCCAAACAGGGGTTATGGTTTTCATGTTTACTCTTTACGCTAAGTTTTCATGTGTGTCCTTGATAATTTTTTTTAAACTCTTTTTTGTAGAAACACCTCTACTAGGACCACCTCTATTAGAGTGTTTTTTATGTGCTTCCCTACTAGTGCCTAAGTCGTTTTCTACTTCGTATCCAAGTGATGTGATGGGTCTTTTTGGCCCAAGGGACACGATCTTCCTGTCCAAGTAGGGTTTGAGGAGATATCTAGCCATGCTTAAAAAAGGATAACTGCGAGAGTAAGATGCAATGCATTAGTCCACTTGTACATATCGTGTCTGTATAAATTTTTATAGAACATGTCCTTTGCTTGTTTGAGGAGATGTCTAATCATGCTTTGGGAAAGGATAACTATTGTGATGGGCCTTTTTGGCCCTAGGGACACGATCTTCCTATCCATAGATTCATTAGACTTGTCACCACATTTTCTTACACTCAAATAGAGAATAGTTGATGAAATGAAGGGCAATTGTTTAATATAGTGGATAAATATTTAACACGTACATGCCAAATGTGTGCCTCATGTTCTCAAGCATAAGTTTATTATAGTAAGCTCCAAGTATCACTTGTTTGATGAGATGTTTAACCATGCTTGGAAAAGTAAGCTTGAAAACTAAAATTGTTAAGAGATTATATAGAGTTTTAATTGAATGGTATTCTTGTGGCACAGATGGCAAGTTCCTCAAGTGATATGAGAAGATGCTCATGCTTATACAAGTGTTCAAAAACTAATCAAGGATGGCAGATGGTTAGTCGAAGTACTTTCTACCATCATAGCCGCCAAGATTTACTTGGTAATATGCATAGGAGAGTTGGTTTACAAAATCCAAACTTGACTATGGCCGAAGATGAGGAACAATTAACTGAAACTATAGATGGGCCCACAGAGAGGAGACAGGTTTGGTGCGATTGCATTTTATATTGTCATGGTGGAAGATATGTTGTTCCTTCTACCTTTGCTATTCATCAACAATTGAGGTTGAAATATCAAGACTTGGGACTCGAGATAGGACTAACACCACAATGCAATGATGATATAATAAGTGATGTTCATGATCATGGAGATCATGCATATAGTGACCCAGATCAACATTGTGAGGATAATGCTAACAATGTTGAGCACTTGGAAGAACATGATGAACATATGGATATGCATGAAGACGTTGATCCAAGTATAGAGTCTTTACTATGCATCCAGATACTTGAGAAAGTAATTGAGTTACAAGCTCTTTGGGATAAACATAGAATATCTATCACAGCTCAGGACGAAATGCTTCAACTTTTGTTTGGTGATATGGGTGGCCAGAGAGTTGGAAAACGAGATAATGAGCCTTTGAAACCAAGCTTGAGTAAGCTATTAGTTCAATTGCCTGAGACATGGGATGGGACCTTGGATGGAGTAAGGATTCCTGCATGTTGGGAGCAATTGATTACACTGTACAATGGACTTGGAATGATTCAATCTCAACGCTATAAGATTTGTGGAGGTACACGTGATAATCCTCATGAGATAGAGCTTTTTGAGCCTAGTAGAGAAGATCTGTATGTGGGAAATGTTGAAAAGTGTTCTTGTTCAGGAAATAGAAGACAAAGCATCTTGAAACGTGATTGCTTGATTTGTTCTTCCAAGTGTCCAAGGTGTCAAAAGACACGAAAGGATATGCTTTCATTTGACTATTTACCTATTAAGAATCAGCTACAACTTTTAGTAAAAAGTCAAAGCTTTTGCCATGGATTTTTACAAATGTGGCGCCACAAGGAGAGATGGCTTGGACAAGCAGTTTCTATGCATCCAAACTCATCCTTTGAATTTTGGGATGGATCAAAATGTCGTGAGGTCCAAGATTTTTGGAATCCAAATGCTGAGTACGAGCTACCTATCATCTGCCAAAACTCAAGGTGTAATACTGTGTTTTCCACCTTTCCAAGAAAATCAGAAACACTTCAGCATGGATGGAGCGAATCTACCAAGGAGTATATATTTATATGCAATAAGTGTCGTACTTTGAATAAACACCATCAGCAGCTATGCAAGGTACATATTTCACTAGTTATCTTTTCAAAATAACAGTTACATTTCATAGAATCATATGTATACCAAATCTAGTTGTGAACACATAGAATCATACTAGTTATTGCTCTATGCGTATTTGTACTAAATCAATTTTTGTTGTAGGGAGAGCCTCGAAACTTCGCTCTACTTCTACATTGGGATGGATTCCAAGCTTCTCGAACAACTCAAAAGGATTGTGGAGCAGTAGAAATTATGATTTTAAACAGTGGCAAAAGGTCTAGGGTTGGGATTCTTCCTGTATTATTTTTGCCACTAAGTAGCAAAAAGTTGATTCGCAATTCAAGCTTTGCATTCGGGATCCTTTTGAGACCATTAATAAAAGAGCTTGAGGAGTTATTCATTGAGGGAGTAAATATGTTTTATAATTATCCAATTGAACGTATCTTTGATAATTCCGCTCAACAAACACAATTTTGCAAGATACGTGCAATGTTAATGATGGTCACAGGTGATCATCCAGCCCAATGCAAACTTGGAATGTTTAAAGATGGAGGACAATCCTTTTGTCGAAGGGATAAAGCTCAGGCTACCTTGGATAGTAATAACTCATCATTTCAAGGTCGCTATATTTATGATGGAAATAGATATCAAGCTCGGTATCCTCCAGAAAAACGTACCATAGAAGGAATGAAAGAAGCACTTTTACAATCCAAAAAAGCATTCACGCAGATTGAACGAGAATGTATACTCAAGGAAGCAGGATTATCAGGAGAGTCTATAATGTGGAGATTGCATGATCTATATGGTTTCAATTTATCATTGGATTTAGTCTATGATTCAATGCATATTTTTGCATTGAATGTATTCAAAAAATATATAAGTGCTCTTATGCAAGCTACATCCAATGAGACAAGGAGAGAAATAGATGCCTGTGTTGAAAAGGTATTTTCCCTCGCTCCACAATCCATTCGAAATGGTCGTTGGCCATCCACTCCAAGCAAATACCATGATATTTTTAAGGCAGAGGAGAATCAAAAGTTCATCCAGTGGTGTTTACCATATATTTTACTAAGAATTTCTGACTTACATAGAGAAATCTATGACTTGGGGATTCTTCTAGTAGATATATCCCATGGGTTTTATAATTACAGTCGCGACAAAGGCTGGTCAAAGGAAAGCATAGAAATGATGCGTTCCTTGCTTCTTTCATGGAGAGTAAGAAAGGAAGAGTCTATGGGGGCAAATTCTTCTCCTCTTGAGCATGTTGCAGGTATGAAACTTTATTAATTCAATATATCAATTTCTCATAGCCTCTAATAATGTCTACTAACTTATTTTATTTACAGGGTTTGGAGAAATACTTGATGATGTTTGTAGGCATGGAATGCATGATATCTATTGGTGCTATGAATTTGAACGTAAGGTACTAACATATGTTGGTATCAAGACCAATAAAAAAGACATGGAGATATCGTACATTCATTATTATAGAAGAATACTATTTACAGAGGTTTTCTCAATATTACAGCAAGACAAGGATAGCCTTTTGCCACATGAGAGGACATTAAAAAGTGTTCATATGTGTTTGTCACTTCCTTCTTTTTTTGAGATAAGAAGTCGTGACAGCACATCATGCCACGCAACACATGAACAAGGAATCTTGGAGGTTTCATCAGTCAAGAGGGCGAAGGAGCTATGGAGGGAGCTTGAAATAATAAATCAAGATATCGCATGTTGGAGAATGATAAAACAAAAAGGTATAGCAATACGACAAAAGAGAGGAATAATTAGACCACTTATTCAGGAGGAACAAAAGTATGTAGAGCACTATTGGTCTCTTGAAGAGAATTCTCTACAATCCCAACATGTGACAATGTATAAAAAGTTAGTGTTCAATGGGGATGTTTATAAGCTTGGGGATGATGTAGTAGTTAAAGTTGATGAGCCTAACACTACTGTTGAAAGCATGGGTCATTGGAAGGCTCGTATTACATCATTTTTTTCAGTTCAATGGAATAGAGAGATCATGCTTTTCTTTGGGGCAGAGTATTATAAACAATGTATCACAGTAAAAGATAATAAAGAGTGCTTACTTATCGAACCAACTACAGGAATGAGTGTGTTACAAAGAGAACGTCTTCCATTTGACTGGGATTGTGTAAGGCCTGTAAGCTCATTATTGCACAAGTGTATGCTTCTCCCTTTCACTAATAAGCTTATCGCTTATGAAATAAAAGATCTCTCACCCAGGACAAGACTGCTTCAAGTAGGTGAAGTTGGATGTATTCCTCCATGGCTAGAGAAGAATGATATTGTGTTGGCATATATGGATATGAATAACAATTTAACCAAACATGCGGTGGTACGTGAAGTGGATAGAGAAAAAAAAGAATGCAAATTAGCATGGTTGGAGAAAGATCACAATCAAAATAACTTATGGAAAGTTTCTATGGAGGATAACTGCACGAGGGACTGGAATTGTTGTATCACAATAATACATGGATGGTTGATAAGGAAAAGGAGGAGAGCAATATTACCCTCTGGAGAATTATGTGATTTTCCAGTGTCATGGATATCCTAAATTTATGCAAAAAAGACATGTCTATATAGACTATATACATGCTTATAAATGTAAGTATTTTTTATAACATTTATTTTATTAGATCAATCCAAGTTTCATATATCTCTAAAACTAATATTTACCATTTTATGAATGATTATTCGTCTTAAATATTATGTTTATTTGACTTGTATGTTTTTTTTTCAGGTTATATTTTACGATGGCGTCTAATGAAGTCATGGCTGTAGATACACCAACATATGAGCAGATATTTTTGCCTCCGCCATCAAACAATCGCAATCCTAATAAGAAATACGGAAGAAAATATCTCATAGCATATTGTCGTAGTACACAAAACCAAATTTATTGTGCGAATCAAGCTACTGTAAGACGTTGGGTGAAATATGTGGAAGAAAAGTATAAAGATCTGCGACATAAGCTTGACTTGCAACAAGAGATAAAAGATTACATTGAGTCTAAACATCATGAGATTAAGCCACTTGAGTTTCCAGGGGCAACTTATATTTGGAGAAAAGAAGACATCTACCTATATTTCCTTCGAAATATGCAAACAAATAGAAAATTCAAGAAACAAAAGATGAGACACTTGTCAGAGAGCTCCTCTATGGTACACTCTTTTACATGTATTAGAACTTACTTTACTTTTTATACTCCTTATAATTCAATGTCTTTTACAGAAATCGACCACTTCTATAGTTGGAGAGGATGCTAAAGATGATCAAGAAGTTCAACAGGTTTATTTCAAAAATTTTATTTTCATTTTAGAGTGATGTTTTTTTAAATTATGATTTGGTTTACATAAATGTACTGACGTAAATTGCACTTTTTTGTTATATTTAAAAATAAACATTGCAGCAATCCCAAGCTTTTAACAATGAAGAAAATGAGGGTTTGGATCATAATGCATGTGGCACAATAGAGGTTTGTCAATAAAACTATGATATGTACCTCATTGATCATTACTTTTTGAAATGTTTATATTTTTTATTTGAATACTGAGTTTTCTTTCAAACAAGATGGAGATAGAGGATGTTTATCGTCCAGAACTACCTTCACATACACAAGATGATTCAAATCACACAAAAAATGACGAGAATTTTGATACGGTGAGCATGATGTTTGTAATTATTTTTAATAAAAACTTTGGATAATTTTACTAACATGTTTCATTTTCTTTTAAGGATGACATGCTCAAGAAATATAAATCCTTTACCGACCTTCTTGTACATGCTACACAGGTTAGTTATTTTCAATGCTTTGTAAAAATTAAATATTAATATATATCATATTATAATTTAATATTATTATTTTTCAAAAATTATAGATTGAGGAGAACACTATGTTGGCAAATAATGTTATAGTTCTAAATCGAAAAAGCAAGCGAATCCCAAAGGTACTAAGATATTTCTCTTTCTTTTTGTCTCTATAGTTTGTATTAAATTAAATATTATCTTTGTTTAATCAATTTATTTTTATCTTATAGTGGAGTGAAAAGATGAAAGATAACATGAAGGAAATGAAGAAAAAAGCTTCAAGGGATATAGAGAATCATAATAAATCCAAGGTATTTTGAGTATATCTTAAGATAAACATGGATGCCTTTATTTTGGTAATTTAACCCTTTTATGATGCTTAATAGGGGATTGAAAACTCCAATGTACGGCTAGCTAGGAGCCATGCTAAGACACTTGATAAATGCCAATCCTCTCAGGTTATATGTGTTGTGTTTATTTAGTATTTGTGTGTATTGCTAAATATGTAAATATAAATTGTTTTTACTAAAATCATTTTTTTGGAATTGCAGAGTATGTTGAGTGAGGTGGATGAAGAAACGATCTTGTTAAAATACTTGGATATTGCTACGGTGGATGAGCTATATACATCATTAAAATCCACTTTTAACATCATTAAGAGAGATCCCACTTTCACTACAAATCGTACAGAGCATAATGTGGATGCCATGAGAAAGGCTATAGTACAATGGCTGGTGGTTCAAAAACGAGTTATAATCAAAGATACAATCATTGGAAATTTAAGCCTAGATGATGTTAATGTAGTAGAATAAGGACAATTTGGATTTCACATTATAGTATGCCACTTTTGTATTGTGGACATTGGCAAAAAACTTTATTATTCACTTTTACTTTATTAAAATCACTTTTAAAATAAAGTATTTTTCTATTATTATTTATATCAAAGATATAAAAATGTCATTCTATGAGATTTTGTTATATCATTATATGCCTCCAGCTATATGCTAAGTTGTATGATAAAGTTACTACACAGATGTTATATGTTATAATTTCTTATATGGTAACTTTTTCGATGAAGTTACTATATAGATTATTTCTATTTATGAAGTTACTATATAGTAAATTTTTTAGAAAGTTACTATATAGATAGTTATGATAATCAACTTCCTATATAGTAAGCTAACCAAAAAAAGCTTTCTATATAGTAAATTAACTAGAAAAATCTTTCTATATTGGAAACTATCTTTCTAGATTGGCAATCTAGTAAAGTTTGATTTTTCCTATATTAGACTCTTTCTAGTTATGTGGAAATCTAACTAGAAAATTCTCTTTTTTTTCCTATATAGTAAGTGGTTTAGAGTTTCTTGTAGCTGCCGTATACGGCCGACTTCTTGAGGGAACCGGTCTAGGCCCTCCCGCAGCCGCTAGCTTAATGTAATTGGAAGAGAGAGTAGTGAGCATGCGGACGTTGTTATAGTGCAGCTCATGACCCTTATGATCATGGCATGCACTTGCAATGCCACTGAGCGAGGACAGAGCCTTCGAGACGAGCGCCATTATAAGCTACGAGCGAGTGTGTGTGAGGATGAGTATGCGTGGGGATGTATTGGTAGAGAGTTGCCTCAGAGTTGATCACACAAGAAACTCTAAACCACTTACTATATAGGAAAAAAAAGAGAATTTGCTAGTTAGATTTCCACATAACTAGAAAGAGTCTAATATAGGAAAAATCAAACTTTACTAGATTGCCAATCTAGAAACATAGTTTCCAATATAGAAACATTTTTCTAGTTAACTTACCATATAGAAAGCTTTTTTTGGTTAACTTACTATATAGGAAGTTTATTATCATAACTATCTATATAGTAACTTTATTAAAAAAATTACTATATAGTAACTTCAAAAATAGACATTATCTATATAGTAACTTCATCGAAAAAGTTACCATATAAGAAATTATAATATATCACATTTATGTAGTAACTTTATCATATAAGCTTAGCATATAGGAGGCATATAATGACATAATCAAATCTCATAGAATGTCATTTTAATATTTTTTATATAAATAATAATAGAAAAATACTTTATTTAAAAAGTGATTTTAATAAAGTAAAAGTGAATAATAGAATTTTTGCCAATTAAGTAGCAAACTATAATGTGAAATCCAAATTGTCCCTATTCTACTACATTAACATTATCTAGGCTTAATCTTCCAATGACTATATCTTTTATTATAACTTGTTTTTGCACCATGAGCCACTGTACACTAAGTGCAACTTGAAGATTATATTTCTCCAATGCTTGCCAGCCAAGCAAAAGAAGCCACTGACCCATCATTGTTGCCAAACCTCCAAGAGCATATAAGAGTTATCCACTTTCAAACAGGTGAGCAAAACTGAGAATGGCCAATATTCAATGGTGCACTTCTTGAGACAACAGAAAAACCCTAATTACAGCAGTAATAAGGCCTGATTTCAGCAAAACAATGTTGAATATCTTCAGATTTGCTAAGATGAGGCAGAACATAGTAGAGGAGAGAGAGAAATTCAATATGCTACCAAGAAAGTGTTGTAACAGCAACCTCTATTGTTTCAAAGATAAAAAATAAGGTCACTTGCTGGTTATTAGGGTTCTATTGTCTGAAACCCTAATTTCTGCACCAACACTTGTCAATAACCTCGTTTTTAGGACATCCTGTCATTTGCAACCCTAGAATCAACTCAACATCAAGTTGCCCTGCTATCCTAGATCTTCAGCACCTATCCCTTACTCACAACTAAGTTATCCTTCAGATTTGCCCCCAAACAACCCAAAATGGGTGAAAAACAACCCAACATGGAAGATACACTTTCATGCAACCCAAAACTAATCCAAACTTGGCATTGATCAATCGGGAGGGTGGGACTAGGTCTAAATATGAGGTGATTCCTTTCCACTCCCTGTTTCCTTCAAGGAAGGAGGTGACTCATCAGCACATGAGTGGGATATGTGCTTACAAGCAACAAGGGAGGGGGGTAGAGTGTGCTAGGGGAGATTCCCCACATGACCATATCAGAGGATAGAGTATGATTCTTTTGAACTATGATGCATAACTACCATGGCCTTTTTCAAAAATAGTTCAGCAATAGAGAAGTGATACATGCTATGTATCATGCCAGATCTAACCTATGACAAAGAGGATACATGCAATGCATTCAAATATGTCCTCCGATGTCCCAAGCATTTTTAAGTTGTTACTTACAAGTTCTTTAATAGCACTACAAACCCTCCCAAGGTCACAAAAGAGACAGTGTTAAAGAGGCTACAGATACCATTAATCTTCCACTCAATAGAGAACTTAACAACTTCTAAGAAGCATAGGCCTGAACAATACTGGAATAGAGGTCCTGACCTTTGACAAGTTCTCAATATCCCAAACAAAGAAACTATGATCAACATATACAACAACTGGAAGAACCAAAATATTTGATGTAAAAATAGTGATTGAAGAGAAACCTGACTAATGTATTATCAAAAATGAAGCACTATACACCTAACAGCTTTAAGTTTCTTCTCAATGTAAGGACTCACTAATGCTATCTCAAAATAAAACTTACCAAGCTTGTGCGATGTTACAAATTAACAAGCAACAGCATCAGGATATGAGATCCCATTTACATTATGTGTGGCAAGGTAGGACTCAGGAGCATGTGTGTGTATCTGTCAAGTCATGGAATCCAAATGGCGCTGGTCAAGGAAAAGTTGCAGTAAATGCAAGAGACTCAAGCATGAAAATCTGCACAATACCATCACTGCATGCAAAAGCAATGTGCAAATTTGAAATGGCTAAACCATGGCCTTGTCGAACCTGCAACAAGTAGCTGAAACTGTTGTTTATGTTTGCAGATAGGCAACCACAGAGAGATCCTTGCTTGCATATCAGAGGATACCTTAAGATTAACCCATTTTTTCAATGCAAGTTCACAATGTAGAAGGCATACTATTCCTGTTGAACATCATATGTGTCAACCACAATCCTCAATTCACTAATTATACTAAATTAGTAGCAGAATTGAGAAAAGTGCCAAATAGAAAAAGTTGGTTAAAGCCTACTTGGGCATGCTTGTGCAGGTCAAGGCATAAACCAGTTGGACATCCGTGAATCTTCTCAAGATGTTACTACCGCAAAAGAATTTTCACACAGACTACCAAGATGAACATTTCCCCCATCTAGGACAAGACCTGAGCCTATTCCAGTTCATTGATGTCCTGCATTTGACCTGATAGTCCAATGTTTCAAGTGATTAGCACCTGCTGTAACAAAAAAACTTCCATCTGAAGCAACATGAATCCCACTTTTTGGCATGGATATAGTTGTTGCTCTGACTTTGGCTATCAATGCTGCAGACTTGAAATCCCAGAGGCAAACTAAACCATCATATGGAAATCCAGCTAAAGCAAGATGTTTTCTTGGGCACCAAAGGCATCATAAAAATTCAGCTGGAGTTTCCATATTTATTCCTATTAACGTATATGTTGATGTCAATATTTCAAAAACATGTTGCACTACAAACTTTGGCCTCCCATATTGATTCAAAAGAACAAAAACTTAAATCTTCTGATTCACCCTCATCATTTTCTAGAATGGTCTCTGCAACCTTGGCCTGTGCCCAATGCGGCAACAGGGACACACTAAACTTAAATGCAGGAGTTGTATTGCTTGCAAGCTAAGGTCCAGTAGTAACAAGAGTACCAGAAGCATCCAACTCTTGTGTCTGAGACTTGTCATGTCTCAAGGGGTTTAAAGAAGTATTGTTTAGTTGCCCTTTTGAGTCGAAACTACAGCACTTCCACATCATCTTAGTCAGAAGATTAGGAAGCCTCCAAAAAAATATGCAACTCTCTCCATTGAACTCTTTGAAAACCATAAATTAGCATCACCAAGTGAAAAAGTTATAGTAAAGAAGCCAAGGTCAGCATATATACAACTCTAAAGGCCACCTTAAACTTATCAATATTAGCCGCTTGCAATCAGGCATGAAAGCTATCCCTGTTATTACTTCAGCATGACCTTGCCCCAGGGATAAAATGCTTCCATCTGATATGTCATACATGTGCATGCTCTTATAAGAATGTGATCAAACTACTTATGACCCACTAGGATCAATGAGAACCTACCACAAAAAGGGGCAAAAGACATCGGAAACTATGATGACAAATATTGTACACAAACCCAACGTCTTAAAGATCAAAAGTAGCAAATCTACAGACAGAAAAAGTGGGATATAAAGAGATGTGGCTTTGCCAATTATCTTCAAGTGGTCAACCTTAAGAAGAACAAGGTTCAATCCTTATTATATTGAGCTTTCTTATTTGAAGAGAGTAGAAATCCTTGTAAAAACAACATCAATTTGATCTTATGCACCATTTGTAAAACATCAAAACACACATACCTTTTTTGCCCTGTTCTTTACACCATCTGACAGTAAATTGAGTAGGTGAAAACAAGGAATTCATTGTTCGTACTTTTATGGGCTCACCAACTTCTCCTTCTGGTTTGAAGCATCTTACAAACTTCCCACTAGCAAGATTGAGCATATTCAGCTTCTTATCCTGAAACCATACAAGACAAATAACTTAACATATTAGCCAATCATGTTTCAATATAAAACTTATGGTAACCTTCCATGAAAAGAACTTCCAACCTGTCCAGCAGTTACTGCTATCTTGTTGTATGGATCAATATCCATATCATAAACTATGCCACGAGAAGCCATTTCTTGATGATAATGTGTACTCTTGATGCCCATTGTTGTTGCCTCTATGTGGTTTTACAGTTGAGCCAAAACAAAATAGACTTGAGAATCTAAAAATTCAAAGTAAAAACCATGACTTTAGGAGGAAGCCATACTTGTCCGCACTAGGGCTCAGCAAATTGAAACCACCACAAGCAAATTTGGCTGCGCTGATTGAAGCTGGATGATCATCTCATGTCTCGATGACATCAAAGTTCCTAAATTCAAAAATCAAGCGTGCTCAAAGAAGTACTCTATAAGACAAACTCTTCAATAGCATAAGACAAAAAATATATCTACCTCCAAAACATGAACTTTGAAAGTGAATTAAATGACCACCATGTTAACAAAGGAATGATAGACTATGAATGTACAAGTCACAATAGCTGCAAACATCATATATATGTACAAAACAGTCTCTACCACCAAATTCCAAAAGGGGAATTTGAATGGCATTAATGTTAGCACCCATGAGGGCCACAACTCCAAAGCTCAGAGTAAGAATCCCTGCATCATGGGCTTCATGCCAAGTATTACCACAAGTTCCAGTACAATATCACCAACCACTTGTCAAATAATGTTTTTAAGTAGTGTCTTCGTAGCACCTTTAAGTCTAACTATGATGCTTACTGAAAAAATAAACACATTTGATCAACCATTGTTTACCTTGAAGTTTACAATCTAAACGGACTATAGATCATATACATGAAGATTGCTATTCCAATCACCAGTTGCTAGTTCTAGAGTGCATCGAAGAAGCTTACAAGTATTTCAGGATATCCCCAAATGTGAGTTGACCAAGGGCTTTCCAGACATCAAAGTGTGAGTTGACCAAGGGCTTGCCAGACATCAGAATGTCCTAGAAAAATGCATGAGAGGGGCTCTTCAAAATTGTCATAATGGACTACAAGGATCATAAAATGCAACAGTAGTGCATCGAAGAAGCTTACAAGTATTTCAGGATATCCCCAAATGTGAGTTGACCAAGGGCTTGCCAGACATTAGAGTGTCCTGGCCTCTTGTTGCGCCTGGGGATGTTCTTCTAGGTGGCCCTTGTGCTTGGGCGCTCAACTATTGTCCTTGCACTTCCAGACTATGCTGTGCCAACCCACCAACTCAGCACCCATAAAAACTAAAGCAATCCAACAATCCTAAACAATCAACCCATCTAGGTACTCCATTATGCCAAACAAGAGTACACCCAAGTCCATAGTATGCAAATTCTCCTATGACCAAAGGAGATTAAAAATGGAAGTAAAATGTATCCCACGTCATGATATGATGCTGCCCACTAGATGCCTACCTTCTCCATCGAGTTCACACCAAAAGCTCACTTATATTAACATAGCTCAATAAGTAGAACAGTTTTTGCAAGAACATAGGTCCAATATGAGTCCAGAGTGAAAAATACAAAAGAAACTGCGTGCAAAAAAACCATCATTTCAGCTACCTTACTAAATAATCTACAAGAATCATTAAAGAATGATATACAATACCGATGCCCAACCAACTTAAACCTACAACAATCTAACTGCATCTAACTGAATCCTCTCAATCATGTAGCTTACTAAAATCTGTTGTTGTGGCTTCTACCTCTATTGGGACTGGCCCTGTTGCAGCCCAAAATGCCTAAACCGACTTAAAAACTGAAGTGTCCAATGTGACTACCACTTCAGGTGCCATACTAAATAATCTAAGAGATTTAATAATAGGATGGAACTCATGGCATCTCCCATCATGGCAGGCTCACCTTATACCCTAGATTGAATACAAATGACATAGCCGACATAATCTTTAAAAATTCAGCTGCCAAACTCAATAATGTATTTGCATTTACTCTTGCATCCAACTGCTTCTGTTGTCACTAACTAACCTTGATAAGGCCAAAGCCCTTGATATGACAACTCACTTGGATCTTAGATCTTTGACTTTAGGCTTATGCACCAAATGTCTCGATGTTCATTCACATTACACGCCTATTTAGAGAGTTAGCCACAAACCCACTGTAGTAGCTATAAGTACTTCAGCTAGATAAGGACATAAATATGGGAGATCCGTAAAATGTAACCTAATATATGTAACTAGAAAACAGTACATTGCCCTGTTTGAAGAAACAGCTACAGAAAACAGGTCAAAAAATGGTTGACACATCATACCATTGATAAAACCAGGAACTATCACCATGCAATTGCACATTCAGATCTTGAATGTAAGTCCGACATTGAGGAATGGTGAATTGCAATGATCCTCCTTCCTCTTTGATATTTGTTGAGACCAATACCTGCATGCCAAGCACCTGGATGTCAGCTTCACCTGCATCGGACAGGGGTTGAGGAAGCCATGTGTTGCTATACGAGTATCTCCAATCCAGAGTCAAGTCAAGTACTTGGACATTAGAGGCCCGCACAGCCACACTAGTATTGCCAAGGGAGACGACAGGCTCAGGCACAACGAGCCGAATGAGGGTGACATTCGTGATGGCGATGTGCATCTGTCCGCCAAAAGGGAATCTGACGGATTTGATCACGTTTGGGAGCGAAAGGGGGATGGAGCTCTGCAAAACCTGGTCGACTCCATTGATCTGCGTCCTTGAGGTAGTCGACTCCATTCCGCGTCCTTTAGGTAATCGACTGCATTCTGCGAGAGCGTGATCCAGATGTTGGGGCACGCTGTCTTTGCCTGATGCTTCTTGCCAAGAGGTCAGAAACTCTCGAGGGAGGGTTTGTCTGTAAGGTCGGTATCTCCAAAGAAACTCCGGAGGGAGGGTTTGTCTGTAAGGTCTTTTGGGTAGCCAACAATTAGGTAACTTCAGGAAGCACTAAGAAGAGCGCAAGTGAAGTGACTATTCGATGAACAATAAAGTCTCCAAGCCTACCTTCACCCTCTTGCTGACTAGATGCAGAGAAAGAGACCTCCTAAACCTTGTCCGAAGGCCTCAAAAGGTGAGAAAATCTTGAAAATCTTGGAAGTAAACTAACTTGTATTAGTTAACTATGGTTTGGTTGTATAACCTAGTCATCTTATTAGTAGTGTGTGAGACTGTGAAGATAGAAGAATTGTTGGAGAATAATGGAAGAGGATGAGCGCATCTAGCTCCATCTCTATTTGCTCCGTCTCTATTCCCTTCTTGCTTACAGTTTCTTCATGGTATTAGAGCCTGATATGCTCTGTATAGATGTATTGCTGAAGAAGCATGTATAGAGGAAAAGGGGCTAGCAATGGAGTTCAACAGTTGGTGAGAATTGAGTGACCAAGTGTTGACTCATGTTTATGCCTCAACCTCCACAGCGAATGATCTTTTTGAGCCAACTTGTCTAGATCGATGATGGTAACCTGGCACCATTAATTAGTGCTCCAAAATCCCTCCAATATTTAGTGCTCCGAAATCCCTCCAATATGTAAAGAGTCGTGTAATATATGATCAAAGCCTCCAACTTTGGCTTTCATCGGCTTGGTTAGTAAGCTGACTAAATTTTGAGTTGGTAGCTTATTAAACACTTCTTGTGCTTTTGCAAGCAAGCTAAGTTCAACGCACATATCTACCAATACAATGCCACAACTACTATATCATGTGTATTTCTTAGCCCTTCTATGCCACTTCTATGCATCCACATGCCTTGAAGATGCAACCAAAAGTGACTAAATAAGCCCCAGCAAGTATGGGTGACCAAATTTGTAGACACTCACCTTTGAGATGTTACCAAGACATCTCAAAGCTTCGGCACCATGTCCATGCTTGCCTATCTCTAGTGATCAAGGCACTTCAAGAGACTTTGTTTGATACTCGGAACTTGTCAAACACTTCTTTTCCTTATGCGAGGGCGAGCCTCAACTCAAGTCAACAACCTTAGTCAACGTCCCCTCTCTCTCTCTCATCCACCGTCCACGCATGTATATGTTAGTCAAGGCTCAGTACAACGGACCAACGGTCCACTTCTCTCTCTCTCTCTCTCTCTCTCTCTCTCTCTCTCTCTCTCTCTCTCTCTCGTGGCCGGCCTAAGTAGCCCAACACCCACCCGTAACAGTGCTCGTGTGCCCATTCGTGGTCACGACTCCATCTTCGACTAACTGATTGCGTGCTGCCGTATACGGCCGACTTCTTGAGGGAACCGGTCTAGGCCCTCCCGCAGCCGCTAGCTTAATGTAATTGGAAGAGAGAGTAGTGAGCATGCGGACGTTGTTATAGTGCAGCTCATGACCCTTATGATCATGGCATGCACTTGCAATGCCACTGAGCGAGGACAGAGCCTTCGAGACGAGCGCCATTATAAGCTACGAGCGAGTGTGTGTGAGGATGAGTATGCGTGGGGATGTATTGGTAGAGAGTTGCCTCAGAGTTGATGATCAATTGAGAGAGAGAGAGAGAGAGAGAGAGAGAGAGAGAGAGAGAGAGAGAGAATCTTTTCTAGGTGCCTTCGGGGTCATTTGTTTAGAGTCCATCCTACTTGAAACTGTTCCCAATTCAAACTCTTCCCACTTGAAAACTTTTGAGAAACCGTAAAATATTAAAATATCTATCTATTTATCTACATAGCTTGGGGAATTGGGACATAACCTAGTACAAGTAATCTACTCAAATATGAGCTTTGAACTCCAATAGATGGAAACTCTCACATGCAATTCAATGGCACATAACTTAGTCAAACATGTCTAAAAAGATATGAACTTGAAATATAATTCAAACATGCAATATATTGTGACATAACTTGTTAGTTCAATCTAACTAAACTAATATGAGCTTAAACACTCTCATATATTAAAAGAATCAATGAGATACTCAGGTTTTAATTAGGATTACTTTAAAATATTCATAAAGAGAGTCTCATGCAACTTTATACCCTATTTGCATGGCTTGAGGTCAATTATATCATGCAAGCCTAGCGAGAAAGAGAATCACATGCAACTAGGATTTTCTAGTCACAACTCTTTGTTTTAGCAAATCATCGATTGAGAATCTTGACAATATCCTACAAACATTTTGACATTTTCCAAAGTGGTAAGGATTTATTTCTAGTAGAATAGAGGCAAGAGCAAATCTAGGCTTTTAGATTTTGAAGCCTTGGTTTTGGCCATTCTTCTCAATATTTGGTCTAAGCAACTTAATTCATCCTTACAATAATTGGTGAAACAATTCCACTCTAAGACATTAATAATATTTGGTAAGGAGGACACCTTGCTACAAAGTTGGTGAAACAATATTTCCATGTAGACATTGATAGTATTTGGTGGGGACGAGAGGACATATGAACCCATTGGCTTGAATATAAAAAGTGGTTTGAACTTGAATCTAACACAATATTTATTTCCCATAAGATTGTATGTTTCCCATCAGTGCTCAGTAGAGAACTTTCCCTATGACCGAGCTTTAGCATATTGGATATCAGCCAAAACTCGGCGAAATCAATTAGATATCAACACAAGGTCAACATCAGTACCATCATCATCGTTAACAAAACTACATGAAAATGATGAAGTTTCTAGTACTGATGGATGGCAAGCCTAAGATAATCAAGTTGCTCTTTGTGTAATCAACTTGAATGGTGAAGCTTTTGTATAGGCAATCCAAGTGAATGTTGCACTATGGCTTATCAATACATTATTTATAGGCATTTGCTCACAGGAAAGTTGAGCTTTAATCAATGTGTATTGACTTGATTTACCTTGCTTTAGTTGTACTATTTTCTTGGCAATAATACAGTCATGGTTGAATTATCTTTCATTCAATGTTTTTCTATGTTATTATTAAGAAAACTTTACCATCTTGAGTTCAAAAATAACACTTTAAACATTTTATAACTTTATTATTTTCATAAAAAATATTCGCCAATCGATTATAGGATATCTTTGGGTTAGAGAACAAATTGCCACACTTTCGAAAGTCTAAAATATAAGTTTTGCCACATATTCTATGACATGAAAGTAAACATTGGCTCTTAAAATCATCTATGTTCCTTATCCCCTATGGATTTTGCAATCCTTCAAAGGAATGCTACCTTATGCCCCTTATTTCAAGCCAAGGTGGAAAGACTTCAGTCCAATCGATTTACTGTGATATTCATTTGAGCAATTTCATGAGTTTGTTCCTCCAGACCACTCGTTCTTTGTTTATTATCAGCAACACAAGATCGTCTTCTATATCAAGCTCTCAATTATGGATTTGCCTATTCCAAAGGATGGTTGGAGTGGAGCTTGGTCTACTGATTTATTGACTTAGGTGGCTAGAATAGTTTTTGAAGACTCTGTGACTATAGACACTATGCTGATGTCTTATATGTATTTGAGAGGTGATTTATTAATTCCAAATGATGAAGATTTAGCTTGGTATGTAGGAGATGTGGTATTACAAGCTACATTACATATCAGATATTTGGAGTTGTAGATTGATCAGATGTTCCAGGTCTATTCTTCTTAAGTGACTAATTGTCCTGAAACCTTTTGGCATACAATGATTGACTCTGTGATCCTCAATCAACGAAAAAACAAAGCCTGTATTCATGTGCAGAATATTGACCAACTGAGAGTGGACCTCTTAGCCCAGCTTTCAAAACAACCGCCTTTTGATTTATCGTTCTTTGATGATCGTCGATTTGTCTTAGGTCCATCGGTTCAACCTCAACGTGCTTCTCAAATTCCTATTTTCACACAGTATTCTTTTATTGAGGATCGAGTATTTTCCCCTCTTTCGTGTTTTCCTTCCCCATCTATAAATATTCCTTCCACTTTTCTAGCCTATTTACTAACATCCTTTTTAACAGATTCTCCTAAGCTCTTAGCTAATCCCTCTTTAGCTCATTCTTCGTTTTATGATTTTTCTTACCCATCCCTTCATCCTTTTTCACTGGTTCCTCTTCCCTCTCCTACTACTTCCATCCTCATCCTTGTCAGTTGGTTAGTGGGTATGCATGCTTTGATTAGAAGATTCCTAGAAGACGAGGATGGAGTGGAGGAGATTCACTTACCGGACCTTAGATCAATTGGCCATTAATTCTAGGACAATGGATGACTACTAGCCCAAGCTTTCTAGAACTATCTTTATTTTGCTTAGCATAATTCACAATCTTCAAATCCTTCAGTAAGATTGACTGCTCACTTAGCTTGGTATTTGGTGTATATGCATAGTCATTCGTATAATGATCAGAAGTCGATACCAAAGATGTGCATGAATGTGAATGTGACTATTGATCCTCAACAACTTGATATCTTATACTTTCATACTCTTTGTTTGCCTCTCGTTTATCTAGCAGATACCTTGTCTTGGTGGAGAGGATGTGGTGTTTGCAAATTTTCCAAAATCCTCCCAAAACTTTTATAGATGAATCTTTCTCTATGGATCGGTTCCATAATCAGCAAGCCTTCAAACGGGATCATTTTCATTGATACCCATGAATGTAATTTTTGATGATTCATAATGATATCTCTTTTGGAGGTGCCATTCAGATGGTTGTTTTGTAAAAAGTGTGTGTGTGACATAGTTATTCTATATGATCGGCCCCCGTCGTGGTGATTGGAGATTCAACATTGTTCAAGAAGTTATCTTTTTGAGGATTCGTGGTGATAATGATGCTAAATGGATAGTTTAAGATGCAAAGATGCAGAACCTCTTATATCCTTTAATAGTTTGTTATGCTTTTATCTTTCAAAGTTATGATAATGGATAAAGGTGTTTTCCTTTCGTTGTAATTCTTTACTAGATACAGGTTATAAATTGGGGTCATGTTTGGATGATGTTTATTGAAGAAGCTAAAGAAGATCAAGAGGAGCTATATTTTGAACTTGTATTCTCTTTTTTCTAGGTCTCGAGGATGCTACCTGATTAAGTGTGGGGATATGATGAGGGTTGAAATGACTTGATTTTTTGGGTTGATTTTTGTTGTTTTTATGCACTGAATGGTGAATTTTTGATAGATTTTATATGATGTTTAGTTGTTTTGAAAGTGTTTGGGAGTTTTTTGGATGAGATTGATTGGGTTTGAGAAGCTCATGATATTTTATAGTGGAGATATAATGTTCTGACATGTTTTATTGATGTCCTGTTAGTGTCTGATTGGTTCTATTTGAGTCTCTTGACCTTCTATTTTGTTATGTTTTCCTTCTATATGAGGGGTTGAAGTAATGATTGATAAAGTTTGAGAGTGTTTGGAAGCTTTTTATTTGATTCTTGATGGGTTTGAGTGATTTAACTTGAGCTAAGGGCTTTCTGATGACAGTTTATATGGTTCTGCTAACCCTCTGTTGAGATTCTGTAGAGCCTTTATCTCTATTCTTTTTTGTTCTATATGCCTCTGTAAGTGTGATGATGGATCAATATGTAGCTTGTGGAAGTTTTCCAATCTTGGGAAGAGATAAATGTAATTTTGAATTAGCTCGAGGAAGTTGAAGAAGTATTTGTTGAAGACTTAAAGTAAAGACTGAAGTGACAGTGACACTATGGAGCTACGAAGAGACACTGTAGTGGCTTTGGTGACCTTTCATATTAGACATACCTCTTGGGAGGGGTATCCACGACCTAAGAGGGGTTATGAATGATTATTCTTGATTATCTCATTGTACAATTGAGAGAGATCATGTATGAGAGAGAGTGAGAGTGAGAGATAGCCGAATCTATGCAAAACAATGTATCTATGAGTGAGAGATTGTGAGAGAAAGCTATGGAACTATTGAAGAAGAATACTTTGTGATGAACTCCATTCAAAGTGGTGTATTATCTTGTGTATTTGTGGTCTCTTGATGAATTATAGAAAGAATATGAAGAACACAATTAATTTTGTTCAAGCTAAAGCTGTGGGAGAATTGTTTCTATATAGCTGCGTGAAGATTTCCTATTCTTGTTTTTTTTTTCCTTGTTGTGGACATATCAAATATGAGAAAGATGTTTGTTGATGATACAAGATGGATTTTCTTACAGTAGATTGCCCATTTTCTCGGTGTTCCTCTTGGGACTCCATCTAATCAAATTATCAACATGATATGCATTACTAAAATTTTCATTCAGCTCTTTCCATGAAATGCAAGAGGATTGAAATTAATAGAATGAATAGGGAGAGGATCTTACCATTTAGTGACTCACTGCTCACTTACTCTTTTACAATGGATTATGATATATTTTGCCATGAATAAACAATTATCAACAAGTCAATGGATTAGAGTAAGTAATGTAATCAACCAATTGGGCTTTAATCAATGGGCTTGAGTGTCATGCTGAAACTTCAAAGCAAGAGCTTCTAATTTATTGATTGAATCCAATATAAATCAAGTAAACAATGTATTCTATGAACGGGCTAATTTAACTAAAAATTTGATGAAAATTTTACAATTCTTTAATCTCTCAATCAATTCGATGAAGTTCAGCATTGGATGAATGAGAGAGATTAAAATGTAAAGAGGAATACCTTTTGTTTATTTGACGAAGGCTTGAATGTTCCCCAAATGCTTGATGAAGGCTCCAATTGCTCAATGTTATTGAAATAATCTTCAATCCTTGTGTATTTAGTTCTTAGAAGCAATCTTGAACCTTCAAAAGCTTGAGATTGAAGCTTTAAACCTGTTTCCACCAAATTTTGACTCCATAGAAGCTCTTGAAGTGAATCCTTGGCCATCCTTGCTCAGTTCTTGCAATTTCTTCAAGAATCTTTACTAAAATGAATCCCAAGGTTGAAATGATGAACAATCTTTGAGAAATTGAAGAAAAATTAAAGATTGAGTTGAAGATTTCATGGCTATCCATGGACTGCATAGTTAATATTTCAAAATATCTTAAAGATGAAGAATGGAGTGCAAATCTTGATGATTACTGAAGGATTTCACTTGTCAATGCCCAGGTAAAGCACCATGCTTGGAGGATGGAAAATAGAGCCCAAAATTAAGCTGAAATTAAGCTTAATTCTTGGCCCAGGTAAAGCACCATGCTTGGAGGATGGAAAATAGAGCCAAGAAAGTAAGCTAAAAAATGCTTTATATTTTTTTGCCCTGTTTTGTGCACCATGGCTGAACTTCCCTGAAGCTTATTGGTAATCATCATGAAGGATTTGAAGCAAGGAATATTGATCAAGTGTTGCTTTGTGAGGAAACCAAAGGATTTGAGAGATAGAAGACGATCTTGGTTGCATACCTCATGAAACCTATAGGAAAGCTCTAAGAAAGGGGAAAGAGAATCCTCTCCTTGGAAAGTAACCACAGTTTGTTTCTCTTCTGAGTTTGGTTAACTCCTATTTGACCAAATTACATTTAAATTAATATGTACTAGATGTATGACCTGCCATTTTAGCCACGGTTTAGCCGAATCTCTTCAAGATCTTTGTCAAAGACCCAAGTTTAGTCTTTTCTTCAAGAAGAACACCTGTAAGTACTTGCCATGTCGCTCCTATACTTGCTATCCAAGATTTAATGGAGGAAAATTGGAGAAAAGAAGATTGGAATGAGAAAATCAAATGGGCCAAAAGTCTATGCTCTGATACCACTTGTCAAGGAGAGAACTAGAGAAATACTAAAAAAGGAGAGAAAGGTAACAAAAAAAGAGAAGCCATAGAAGCTATGAACAAGGAGGTGAGGTAAGAGACAATAATATATTAATGTTCCAAAAAGATGTGAAAAATTATATCTCTCTCCCTTTTATACCTATGGCAGTATGACAACGTATTATTATTATTTCTACACTAAACATCTCTTCTTCCCAGATTCTTACATCTTCTCTTACACATCCCTTACAAAGATAGAGATAGAGTCTGAAGAAGATGATGATAAAAGTCAAGATGAAGATTATGGAAGCGAGGTGAATGAATCTATTCAACTTGAAAGGATACTAATGAGAAGAAAGTCTCAGAGGCTTCAGTAGAAGTTGAAGATCCCATGATGTGGGGTAGAATGACTCTAGTACCGTTTGGACTAGTAAATGAATCACATCCAATGCAAAACCTCTATAGGAAATGGATTAAGAAAAATAAGCTCTTCTTTAGCGATGGATTTGTCACTCTAATTTACCCTTCTCAAGAAAGGACGATGATGATGCACCTTGCTAATAAACACAGCCTAAATAGAACTCAGATGGTTCTTGCTATGTGACATTCCTAGAGATGCATCCTTAAAAGATGAGTCAAGAAAAGAGATAAATAACTCTTAAACAAAATCTAAAATAGTCATGATACTATTTTAGCATTCCAAAGAGCCAAAAATAAGCCACCATTGAAGAAAGTAGTCACTTTTAGTGGAGCATCAAAGATGAGGATGCCATTTCCTTGAAGGAGTTATATACCTAGCCTATAGTCCATGGTAACTTCATCCACAAAGTGGAAGGTGAAAATCAATTAGCTTTTGTGGGTACATATGAAATTGAACATCACTTGAAGGTGGGTACCAATCTTTCAGAAGAGGAGTTGTTGGTCTTGCATGACTTACTAAAGGAGAACTTAGATGTGTTTGCATGGTTGTATAAAGATCTAAAGGGGATTGATCCCATCATGTGTCAATATCACATCGACCTCGAGCTTGATGTCAAAGCTGTGAGGCAAGGACAAAGGTGCATGAATCCAAGGTTAGGTGCAGTTTTATGCTAGAAAGGCTGCTCAAAGCTTGATCATCCTATTTACTATTCCAATTTTAAGGTCACTGATTGGGAAATGAACTACACAGTGATGGAGTTTGAGTGCCTAGAAATGGTGTTTGCCTTGGAGAAGTTTCAACACTGCCTGTTATCAATGCAGTTCAAGTTTTATGTGGATCATGAGGCACTATCCTTCCTAATGAATAAGGCAGATATTAAAGATAGAATGATGAGATGGGTCCTTCTATTCTAGGAGTTTGATTTTGAAGTGGTTACCAAGTCTGATCACTTCTATGTTTTGGTCGATCATTTGTCGTGGATCCCTCAAATTGAAGAAGAGGAGCAGGATGATTTGAACCTTTCTAATGCTTCCATATTTTTTGTCAAAACAATAACCCCTTGGCTTGGATATGTTGTCCAAGTATGGTATGACAGCATGCAAACCACTTTCAGTCTCGTTGGAGCAGAATGTAAAGTTTATGCAAACATTGCCAACATCCTGGTCACATAACAATACTCCCCTAGCATATCTAGCATAGAGAATAAAAAGCTTCTACTGAAATCACTCTCCTACACTTTGCTAGGTGGCGCTTTGTACAAGAGAGGCAAAGATGAAGTGATGTGGAGATGCATTGCAGGAGATGAGATGGGGATAGTGCTAAAAGCATGCCATGATGATCCGTGTGCTGGACACTTTGCAAGAGAAGCGATAGCTAGAAATGCCTTGCTCATAGGTTATTGGTGGCCTATACTACACAAATATATGTACAATTACTGCAAGCATTGTGATGCTTGTCAACCGTGTCACCATTGGTGGTGGATAAAAAAACTTATCAAATCCAATGCTATGTCACTATAGCCAATTCTTTCCTTAAAGTTGTTTGAGAAGCGGGGCATCGATTTCGTGGGCCCAATCAATCCTTCAGTCAAAAGGAAGAAGATGCAGTACATCTTGGTATGTATGGACTTTGTGATGAAGTGTGTGAAGCCAAAGCTCTCAAACAAGATGACGACAATAGTGTAGCCATGTTTCTATACAAGAATATCATCACTTGCTTTTTGATAGTCCCTTAGAGCTAGTCAATGAAACAGAAGCGCTTATTTCTTTTATAAGATTATGGAAGAGTTGACAGAGCTTTATAAGATACGCCATCGCAAGTCCACACCCTACTATCCCAAAGCCAACGGCCAAGTCAAACTTACCAATTACATCATCTGTTTGATCTTGACAAGGATAATTGCTACACATCACTGTGATTAGGATGATCAACTTATAGAGGCCCTATTATAAGATTCAAGATACACACTCGACTTTATTATATATTTAAAAGATATATGATGAATATTATGTTGGTGCAGAGAGAGAACAGATGAGAGAAAAGAAAGATACAGAGAGAGAGAGAGAGAGAGAGAGAGAGAGAGAGAGAGAGAGAGAGAGAGAGAGATAGAGAGATTGACAACACACTAGGGACTGGAAGATGGGCCAGTCCCCCCCCTTGTGGAGTTATATTATTGACAAGGAGCAAGCTCCTCTATTACACATAAACCAGTTCTTACTTGTAGATCTTGGGAACAAGATCACAGTTCCTTGCACAATATACAACTAGCTAATACTTGCACAACTTGGGAGTTGGCACCTTTTGATCCTTCTTGAGTCTCTCCTTCTCTCCTACACAATATGTGTAGGGCTCTCCTCTTGGAGCTTGATTTCACCAGAGATTCTGCAGCACTTGCACCTTCTTTCCTATACAATATATGTAGGGATCTTCTCTTGGAGCTTGATTTTAGCAGAGCTTCTGTAGTACTCGCATCTTCTCTTCTCCTCTTGGAAGTTGATTTTAACAGAGCTTCTATAGCACTTGCACCTTCTTTTCTCCTCTTAGATGCATGCAAAGTTATGCTTCCTTCACCTCTCCCACACCCAAGGAGAGCCTTCTCTTTTATAGGCCTCAAGAGCTTCTCTTCTTGGAGAGAGACTTGAGTGCAAAGATTGGAAAGGTTGATCTTCATGCAAGATAAGATATGGCTATTCCAAGACCTACTCTCTGTAGCACCAATTTTGAAATATCTCTTTGTGCATTGCTCAGATGGAAAAACGTCTAGCACAAAAGTTGTAGATCTTGTTGTTTTCGATAATCCATGTAAACCGTTTTTAGAGATCTACTTTCTATCGCGAGATATTTTAAAAATGAATTCACCATGTGTATTTTAAGAAAAGCAGATTTTTAAACTCTACTCTTAACTTATGGTCCATGCAACCACCTTGAGGCATAGATAAGGAGAGTTCATTAGATTTCCTTAGGCCTCAACCTTAAGATTGACTTCCCACAAAATCTTGTGTCATCTTAGACCTTAGAAAGAGAAAATCACTTCTCTCTTCACTTCTAGAGGATCACATCTCTAGTCTTTCTTAGTGAGAGAATTGCCTCTCTCGTTTTTTCTCAGTGAAAGAATTACTTCTCTTCTTAATTCATTAAGAGAGAAAAGACCTTAAACCTTGACTTGTAAGGGAGAGGATGACCCCAAATGAACACAATGCTTATTACACACAAGTAAACGTTCCTAGGCATCCCCGGATGCACACATAAATACATATACACAATGCTTGTAATATTTCCGCGTACCGTACCGTAAATATTAACTTTCCGTATACCGTGTAAACCCTGTGTAAAGGGTATCTCTTGCATTGAAATTGTTGACGGCGTAATGTGTGACCCGTGCGCGTGAAATAGGGTCCTCTGCGAATGGTAAATCGAACCGGGTGTTCAAAACCGCAAGCCGCACGGAAACACCCTCTTGGGAGGGGCAATTTAATTAATTAAATGCAAATTTTTTGTATGTTTATCCCTTCCCCCAGCCGATGCATGGCTGGAGGAAAGGGAGTGTGTGGGGGGAGGATGGCAAAGTGGGGGTTTGCATGGGGGAGTTCCCCACGTGGGTGGAGACCCCTTCCCCACCCCCACGGCCTATATAAACACCCCCTTGATGGGGGGTGTGCTTAAGGAGAGAGGAGGAGGATTCTGGCCGCGGACAGAGAGAGAGAGGAAGTCGTGTGTGGGACACACACGAGGAGAGAGGAGGGGGTCTGTGTGCTTGGAAGAGAGAGGAGGAGGTCCTCCGTGAGCCGCCAACTGCCACTGGAAACCGCCGCCGTGCTGCTGCCCAGCCCCGCCCGTAGCCATTCTGCCGTCGCCTGGCCGCCGGACTCCGCAGCTCCGCACCCCGTCCGCCGCGCTGACCACCTCGCCAGGCCGCCAGCCATCGACACGCCTCCACGGCCTGCCCCACGTGCCAGAAGCTCCTTTGGAAGCTTCTATAGAAGCTTCCATAGGGGGCCTCCCTAGACCCCCTTCCCACGGCCCTATTTTCCACTTTTTTTTGACACCCATTTTAAGGGAAAATTCCCACCATTTGGCCAAAAGGCCTTTCCCACCGCATATTCCCCGAAGATCCCTTAAAGATCGGGATTTCCAAGGAAGGAGACGGTGAGGCCACAAAGACCTCGCAAAAGCCTTCGACGAGACTTGGACAAAGACATTGTTCCGCAAGCCGTCCAAATACCGCACCGAATCGAGCTCGTGGGAATTCCGAAGCTTTGTTGCAAGGTCTATTCCGAAGAGGAAACCATCCGCATACGAACACAAAGGCAACTCGTAAGTCGAATTTACGACTACGATGGCTCCTAAAAGATCCCAGGAGGCAACCGCGGGAGGTTCGACTCCAAACGTGCAAGTGGACATCACCCCGACACCACAAGTCCAGGTTCTTCCGTGTTAAATTCCGCATAAGAAATGATTAGGCGCGCTTAGGAAGGGAAATTCAAGTTACGTTAAATTAAAAGCATTGAAAGAAATGCATCTTTTTGAGCATTATGAAAGATTGAACGGTTAGGGAATTAGATGCATGTAGATGGTATTTTTAAAGGTAAGAATCTAATCCTAAGCAAGAAGACGAAGTTTATATGTGCATTAGTTGCCATCCTAGATATGATGAATTAAGCGTATATGCACATTATGATTTCATAGGGAAAGTCTAGCACCATAAGATTTCATTCGGAAAGAACTAATAGGGCACTAAAAACGAACGTATGACTTGCAACATAGTTATACGATGGAATAGAGCAACACTAGTTTTCGCTTGAGTATCATCACGACTTAGTGACTAGGAGAATGTTATGAAATTGCGTAGTCTTCATGAGAAAAGGATCAATCATTAAAGAGTCGTAACTAGGTGTAAATGCATGGGATGCCAAAGGATAAACTACAAGGTAGTAGGTACGATTGTTGATGCAAGACCTAGTAGGCCCTAGGGAAAGTTAGTAACCAAATTAGCATGCACCAAGGAAAGATTGTATGACTCGCCAATGCATAAGTTCGAGAGCATAGACTACAAAGTAGTAGGCTGGATTAATCAGGAAAGTTAGCGTACATATTAGTAAGTAATTTACCTCACCAAGAAAACGGCAATCAATCGCTTGTTTACGCGAATTCGATTCCGTAGATTTGGTTTATCACCCTAGAAGGATCATCCTTGTCACAAACAGGCATAAATGAATTGGCTAAGTAATATGAATCACAAGGAATCGTATAACATAGGAATCCTAAGAGATAACTAGGATTTAGTACAAGGATAACTCGATATCGCTTAGGACAAAAACTGTGAACCTAAGGATCATGATGGAACTCCGACGGAGTTGCATATTCTAGTATCATGACCCAAACCTAATTGTAATGACTTGAAGGATACCCCAAAAATCCTGTTACTCGGATAGGGTTAAAAACCCGCAGTCGGAACACTAAGGAAGGGATAGGAGGATTCCATAAAATAGATGCAATACTTGCGCACAAGCCGCAACATTGTATAGTCTTGGAATTTGTCCGCAAAGAGTATTGTCATCTCTCGAAATGAGGTTGACAATTTATTGAAGGGAGTTAAATTATTGAGGATGAGTAATCATCCTGTTATTCACTTACCCTGGGAAAAGTTGCCAAGGAAAAGGAAAGTTAAGTAAATTGCCTTGAAGCAGTTGTCCGACAATAAACTAAGGCGACATGGTCACTGGATCCTGCCACAACAAACCTAATGTATTGGAAGGGTATGACCCTGACCCTAAGAATGATAGGAATCTTGCCAAGTTGCAATTGATTCTGGATCGAATGCGGGTTGCATTCGGAGGAAAAGGAGTTACTCCTTGACAGTTTGCCAGCCAAACGGCCATTGGAATTTGATTGTGTTTGTAAAAGTTAGAAAGGACTGTTTGCATTGTTTGCTCAATGAACTAAAGGACGAAAATATATCTAAAGCTTCAGGTTGGTGCCTGAGAGGCAGCTTCAGTTACCCCCGACTGCCTGCCTGACCCTAACCAAGGGGGTTGTGAACCGCGCCGGGAACGTGGACCGAACCCGCCGTGAGAGGTCTCTCTGTTGAGTTCTGCTTGGAGCAGGAGGACGCTTGGGTGCCAGGGGGGGCTCTGGCCGTAAATCCCTCGCCTTCCGGGTCCTGCACAAGAGACTAACGTGACTCGGGATTGGATCTCGAGGCCCGCATACTAGTCTACGGGCGGAAACTTGGGATAGTAATCACAGGAAGGATTACTGGATAGCCTTCGGGCGGATTATGAATACGCCTACGGGCGGGAACTCCTTGTATTTCAAAGATAAAAGGATATAATGATAATAAAGGAGTTGTTTGGCATTGTTTTCTTTATGTCCTGTGATAAGATTACGTGAAGGAACCAGTGCTTAACAGGGTTAATCAAGGAAGCTGTTTGTATGTGTCAAACTAATGTGGTAGGTAATTACATAACTAAAACAAACTGAGGAAAGTGCGGAGGATAGACCATGGGTCTGTCCTACGGATGGGTGGTCCCGGTTAGCCGGGAACTTTTCTCAAGGACTTCAACGGACATCACCGGAACAAGAAAGGAGAACGATGACTTGGAAATACCAATTACCCGATTCAAGCTGTTTTAGGGGAACGGAATGGGACTATGCCTTTTGGCAGAGAGGTCGAGCCTTGCATCCCTCTCGTTTCCCATTCTCCTTGAACCAAGTGCAGTATGAATTCGCTTCAGACCGGGCGTTCTGCGTAAAGAAGTTCGATCAGGTCTGACGCTAGTCGCTGTTAGCAAATGACCAAACAATTCCGTTCGATCCTAAGTGGAAAGTGCCCAGGACACTTCCGTTACGGGGCAGACGTGGAAAGTCCTAGATTACGAAACCCGCAACATTCCATGGGAGTGCCGGGTGGAGTCTTCTAGACAACCTTTCCGATGGACTGCTAAGACGTGTCCTAGAGGATGTTAGTGGACACGTTAGAATGCTAATGCACTTCCTCTTCTTAGAACTTAATCCATCTTCATTTATGTGTAACTCCTTGGTTTTTGTGTACACTCTTACACTTGACAGACACTTCCTTCCCCCTTCATAACTTGTATTGTTTGTACCAGATATCCCCGTCACAGTGCTCTGATCACCCCATTAAGTGATGCACTGCGAATATTGGTGTCTAAATAGTCTCATGGCCATGCTAGATCATTATCAACACTTAAAGAAAAGTGAGTCATTAGTTTATTGATATAAATTTACTAAATAGAGAATAGACAAGTGAGTCATTATTTTAGTGATATAAATTTACTAAATAGAGAATGTGTAATAAGCAATCAATTTAGTGACATCCCTCTGGCTTCTAAATAGTTGACATCAACTGTAGAGGGGATGCATAGTCCTTAAGAAAGATTTGGAAAGTCTTGTAGCTCTCTCTCAGTCATAAATTGAGCATACAATGGGGGATAATTCTTAAACTTAACCAGATACTTCCGTAATATCTTGCTTGACCTTAGAGTGTTGTCCTGATGGTGTAAAATTCTTTCATGCACAAGGAACTCTTCTGTTTCTTCTATGTCATGTAAATCTTCCTTGATTAGTTCCATTGGAGGTTCTCCAATATAGGGACGTAGCAAACTTATATGGAAAGCATTATAAATGTTCCTATGACTTGGTAGATCCAAACAAAAAGTTACATCGTTTATCTTCTCTATGATCTTAAAAGAGCCATCATAGCAATTAGAAAGCTTAACCACTTTACTCTTTTGACATTTTTGCTTCTTCAAGTGAGCCTTCTCAAACTTAAGAAGAACATAATGTCCCAACTTGAGATCTAACTTACGACAATGCTTATCAGCTTCGTGTTTATGCTTCTCTTGTGTCCTTTGGATAGCAGCCTTTACTTGAGTGAAAGTTGTGTCAATGTCTCTTAAAAACTCATTTGCTACAAAGATCTTATCCTTCATAAGAAGAATGTGTGGTAAATGAGGCTTACCATAGATAATCTCAAAGGTGCCTTACCAGTACTAGAGTGCACCGTATTATTGTATGTAGGCTCTACTAAAGGCAAATACTTTTCCCATTCTCTTTGATTATCAGAGACATAGGATTTCAAAAGGTCCAGAATAATAGAATTAGCACTTTCACTTTGCCCATCCATTTGAGGATCATAAGAGGATTAAAAATTTAAGCGAGTCCCGAGGTTTTCGGTGAGAGCTTGCCAAAAGAGGTTGGTCATGCGGGGATCTTGATCACTTATAATAGACTTAGGCATGCCATGATGCTTGAAAATATGAGCAATGAATAGCTTAGCCATATGATTGGATTTGATTGTCTTTCGCATAGGTATAAAGTGAGCTTGCTTATTGAACTTATCAATGATAGTCTAGATTGCATCCTTGCTTGCTTGTGTCCAAGGAAGCTCCATGATAAAGTCCATGGCTATACTTTTCCAAGGCTCATTGGGAATAGGTAATGGCTTCAGTAGACCAGGTGATTTATGCTTATCATACTTTATATTTTGGTATATCTTGCACTCATAGACATATCTTTCAATGTCAGCTCTAAGAGTGGGCCAAAAGAAATATCTTTCCAATGCTTGAGTAGTGGGTAGAATACTCCTATGTTGAGTATATGGAGATGCATGTGCTTCGTCCATTACCTTGTGTTGCAATGGTAATGCTGCACAAATTTCTTGATGATGATACAAATAACCATCTTGAATCGAGTAAGGTGTAATCGATTGACCTGAGTTAAGCTGGGATCCCATATGGTTGAGAAGTCGGAATTAGTTGCATACATTTTGGATAAATCCATGAACTCGTTATGGTAAACAGTTGTGATTGCATTCACTCGAGGTTGCCGTGATAGAGCATCTGTTACCACATTCTTAGTTTCAGATGTGTGAAGGATTTGGAAGTGAAACATAGATAAGAAAGTTACCCAACGCATTTGTTTCTCTGAGAGCTTCTTCTAAGTGAGGAAGTATCTTAGACTTTCGTGATCTATTTTAATAACAAAATCTGCACTAAGTAAATAGTGTTTCCATACTTGAAGAGCATGTACCACCACCATAAGCTCTTTCTCATATACTAGAGCATGTAGCTCATGGTCCTTAAGGTGTCGACTCTCAAATGCTACTGCATGATGCTCTTGGTTAAGCACAGTTCCAATGCAATCCCCAAAAGCATCGTAGTGAACTTCAAAAGGTTTTTGAAGATCCGCAACTATGAGAAATGGTTTTTGAGTCACAAGACACTTCATTTTTTCAAAGGCTTGTAGTTGCCTTGATCCCCAGCAAAAAGGCATTCACTTCTTAGTAAGGTCATGTAGAGGAGATGCAACATACGCAAAACCTCATATGAACCTCCTGTAGTATGAACATAGGCCCAAGAAACTTCTAACTTCATGTACAAAAGTAGGTGTAGGCCATTCAATAATGGCTTGAATCTTCTTAGGATGCATTCTCACCAAATTGTGAGAAATAATATGGCCCAAGTAATTAATTTTTGAAATGAAAAATTCACTCTTCTTAGCATTGACGTGTAGTCTATGCTTGCGAAGCTCTTGAAAAACAATAGATAGATGTTTTCTATGCTCTTCTTCAGACTGTGAAAAGATTAGAATGTCATTAAAGAAGACACCTGAACTTTGAGTGAGGTTTGAACATTCTCTCCATCATTCGATTGAATGTGGCAGGTGCATTAGTCCAACCAAATGGCATGACTAAAAACTCATATAGTCCAAACTTTGTACAAAAAGCTATCTTATGAACATCTTCAGCTGCTATCCGTATCTGGTGATAGCCACTCTTGAGATCAATGCGACTAAAGATACTAGCCCTTTGCAACTTATCCAAGATATCATCTATCCTTGGGATAGGAAAACGATTCTTGATTGTGATCTTGTTCAAAGATCTGTAGTCTATGCACATACGAAAAGAACCATCTTTCTTTTGAATAAGTAAGACTCGAGAGCAGTATGGAGAAGAGCTAGGTTCAACTAACCCTTTTTCCAATAGTTTGTTTACTTGTTTTAGGATCTCCTCTTGTTGACTTGCACTTACTTAGTAAGGCAGTTGGTTGGGTGGTGAACTACCTCGGATAAGATCAATTGTGTGATCTTCCAGGCGCTTAGGAGGTAACTTTCCTGGGAGTGAATCACCAAAAAAATCTTCATATTGTTTAACAAAATCATGACTGGCTTGATCAATTAAAGAGAGGGGTTCTTTTAAAGTCTGAGATTTAGAAGCATTAGTTGGTATTGTGTGTTCATTAGAGGCATCAAGTGCCCTTGAATCATTAGCTTATTTTGACTCTCTCACAAAAATCATGTACATAGAAATAGCTTTCTTCATTTCTTTAGAAATGCTAACATGACTAACCATTGGCACAGGCCAATCTCCAGCATCAACAATGCATACTATGTTTCGACCCTTGAATTAAATGCAAGGGTCTTCTTACCAAAATCAGAAAGAGGTCTAATCTTGTAATGCCAAGGCATACCTACGATAACATCACAGTTACCAATGGGTGCAAGTAGAAAAGATTCTTAGTCTCGGTAATCCCCCTAACTCACCACAAAGAAAGCACCTTTCTTCCTCTTTGTACTTTTGTATCTCAAAGGGTGAGAGATACTTGCGCTTCTTCTTATTACCCTCAGGCTTTGAATATTGGTCATGGGTAAAGGTAGGTCTTCTTTGATTAGTCCTATCTCTTGGTTGATCATAGAGCTACTCTTGTCTAGCTCTATAAGAACTCATCTCTAACTTTTGAGATGTACCAGGTGTATGCAAACTTTCAGCTATGATGGCAGACTCCATCATGCGAGATAAGGTTTCATGTGGATACACCTTTATGGTTCTATGTAAATGAGGGAGTAGGCCAGCTTCAAACTTCCTTTTCTTCTTTCCATAGTTGATCTCCATGAAAAGAGTAACTTTGAGAAGAGTATACCAAAACTTGTCCACATAACTAATGACCTTCTCATGCTCTTTCTAGCCTAGCCAGTCCCACTCCTTCTTGACATCATTCTCAAAATCAAGAGGCAAAAACTGAGCATAAAACTTCTTCTTGAACTTTTCCCAAGTCGTAGGTTTCCTTCCCTCCAAAATGAGAGTCAACTACCAATTTCTAACGGTGTCTTTCAAGTGCATGCCTACATGCTTGAGCTTGGAATTTTCTAAGAAATTACCATTTAGAAAAGGAAACTTCAAATTGCCTAACAAAGACTAACACCTTAGTAGGATCTCTCTTACCGGAGTAAGACTCAAACTTTATATTCTTATCCCCATACTTGAAATTCTTAGTCTTCTTAAGCTTGCTCCTCTTATGGTCCATCTTTGTCCATTTGCGGATTGCATGAGACTTAGAACCAAGAGAGTAGAAACTAGAAGATGATGATGAGGAGGAGAAACTTGAATAATCAGGGGAGTAATTGGTTGCTGAGGGAGATGAATCCCTCCTTATCCGCTGAAAGGTGAGAAGGATCGAAGCTTGCACGCGAGCTATGGCGGGAGAGCAAGAGCAAGAAAGAGAGAGACAAGAAATGGGAACTCCAACAGTCACAATGTGTGACCGGGCCTTCCTTTATTTACTAGTCACTAAAAAATGAATGTAAAGAATAAAGTGACGTGACGGGCGCCCGCCACCTGCAGTGTGCAGTGGCGGGTACTGTCAGTGTAGTAATACACGGGGCGGCACGGCGGAGGCGCCTTTACCCCAACAACCTCCCACTTAAAGGCGAATCTGCCCCAGTGAGAGAGAAAGAAAAGAAAAAGACAGTAAAACTGTACATAGGTACAAGGGATGAGAAAAGGCAACATCTCATCCAACGCCCATCAATCTCTTGAGGAAGGCAAAGCGCTTAGTAGTGAGGCTTTTCGTGAGCAGATCTGCAGGATTCTCATTAGTGGAGATCTTGACAAGGTCAACAGACTTGTCCTCCACGACGCCACGTATGAAGTGATACCTCACCTCAATGTGTTTTGTCTTCGCATGGAAGACCGGATTCTTAGCCAACTGAATGGCACTCATAGAATCCGAATTCAGTGTAGGTATAGCATCAATCCCAAGGTCAGCAACTAGACGGCCTAGCCATATGGCCTCCTTGCAAGCCTCAGTGGGGCTGCAACATACTCGGCCTCAGTGGTAGAAAAACCCGTACACTTCTGAACCCTGGACATCCAAGAGATAGCACCTCCAGCATAGGTGAATACATAGCCAGAAGTGGACTTCCTACTATCTGCATGTCCTTCATAATCGGAGTCAATGTACCCCACGACCCCTGTATCCTGGCTGCCATAGCAAATACACATATCTGTTGTGCCCTTCAGGTACCTCATGATACCCTTCACGGCATCCCAATGTTTCCTACCAGGTGTAGCCATATAGCGTGCCACAACACCAACTGCAAAGGCAATATCTGGACGAGTGGCTATCATGGCATACATCAAACTGCCCACGGTTGAAGGATAAGGGATCTGGACCATCTCGGCCCTCTGCTCATCTATCTGCGGACAATCGGCCTGTGATACCTTCACATAAGAAGGCAATGGACAGCCAATAGGCTTTACGTCCTGCATGTGGAAGTGCTCAAGGACTTTATGAATATACTCCCTCTGTGACAAGTAGAGGAGTCCCTGATGCCTGTCGCGTCTAATGCGCATACCAAGTATGTGAGAGGCCTGTCCCAAATCCTTCATCTCAAAGCTCTTCTTTAGCTGAGATTTAAGAGCATCTAGCTCATCATGAGCTTTCCCTGCTATCAGCATATCATCCACATAGAGTACCAAAATAAGCAATGAACCATCACGGGCTTTCTTCGTGTAAAGACACGGATCCATAGCACTCCTGCTGTAGCCCTGTGACTGCATAAAGGCATCAAACTTATGATACCATTCCCTAGGTGCCTGCTTCAAGCCATAAAGACTTTTCTTCAACTTGCACACTAGGTGCTCCCTGCCAGGTTCTGCAAAGCCCTTAGGCTGCTCCATATAGATCTCATCATGCAAGTCCCCATGTAAGAAAGCCGTCTTGACATCCATCTGATATAGATCTAAGTTGGCTGAGCAACCAAAGCCAAGACCAAGCGCAGGGTGGTCATCTTAACCACAGGAAAAAAGACCTCATCAAAGTCTACACCATGCTCCTGCTTAAAACCCTTTGCTACCAATCTAGCCTTGTATGCCGGCTTGGGGTGTTCAGGGGTACTTTTCAGCTTGTACACCCACTTGCATGGCAAAGCCTTCTTGCCCTTAGGCAAGGCAACCAAATCCCAAGTCTCATTCTTATGCAAGGAGTCGATCTCAGACTGTATAGCCCTCTCCCAGGAGTGATTGTCACCCTTGCGCATAGCCTCATCATAAGTGAAAGGCTCTCCTGCATCTGTAACCAAAATATAATGCATAGAGGGCTGAAATCTATCAGGTGGACGTCTGTCTCTAGCAGACCGTCTCACTGCAGGCTCTGCTGCCTGCCCAGCTGCCTGTCCAACACCCTGACCATGAGCATTTGCTGCTGCAGCCAGCTGTAGGCTGTCCAACTAGCTGTGCAGGAGCTCTAGGCTCCTCCTAAAAGATCACTCTGCGGATCTCAACCACTTTCTCAGGCTGCCTGTGCATCTTGTCTTCATGGAAGACTACATCATGGCTGCGTACTATTTTCCGTGCCTGCGGATCCCATAGGCGATAGCCCATCTCTCCTAAATCACCATAATCAAGAAAGATGCATTTAATGCTCTTTGGATCCAACTTACTCCTCTTGTCCTTGGGCACATGGCAGAATGCCTCACATCCAAAGACACGGAGATGCGCATAAGAGGGTGGCTTACCAGCCCAAACTTCCTCTGCAACCTGGAAATCCAATCCACTAGAAGGCGATCGGTTTATGACATGCACTACCGTACTAACTGCCTCAGCCCAAAAGCTCTGTGGTAGGCCTGCATGGCTAAGCATAGAGCAGACACGCTCCTGAATAGTCCTGTTCATGCGCTCAGCCAAACCATTCTGGGCGGGGGTGTAAGGGGCGGTCAACTGACGCTTAATACCTTTGTCATCACAAAACTACTCAAAAGCACGTGAGACATATTCTCCCCCATTGTCAGTCCTAAGGCATTTCAGCCTATACCCAGTCTAATTCTCAACAAGAGCAAGCCAACGCTGAAAGACTGCCAAGACATCGGACTTTTGCTTTATGGGATAAGCCCACACTTTCCTAGAAAAATCATCAATGAAGGTAACAAAGTACTTTGCGCCACCCATAGACATACACGGCATGGGCCCACAAACATCTCAATGCACCAAAGCCAAGGGCTCACTCATGCATGGCCTACCCGATTTCTTATGCGTAGACCTATTCTGCTTACCATAAAGACAATGATCACACGAGTCAAAACGTGCATAGTCCAAAGGCGGAAGATACTGCAAACTAGATAACATTTTCATTCCCTTCAAAGACATATGCCCTAAACGGGCATGCCAAAGTGATACATGTGGGATAGAGCCCACTACCAAAACATGGTCTACAGAAGACCCAGATACAACAAGAGGATAGAGGCTGCCAGCCTTGGCGCCTCTAGCAAGCACAAGTCTGCCTTGGTAATCTTCCAGGCAGAATCCCCAAAACAGACATGAAACCCTGCATCATCCAACTGTCCTGGAGACATAAGACTGCGCGTAAGCGCAGGTACATGACGTACATCCCTGAGCAAAAAGGAACTGCCAGTGGAAAACTGCAACTGAATATCTCCACAGCCCACAATATCAAGAGACCTGTCATCTCCAAGTCTGACTGATCCAGATACAGTACAGTAAGAGTGAAACCACTCACGGTAAGGCGTCACATGGAAGGACGCACCTGAATCCAATAACCACCACTGTGCATACATACTAGGTGTCTCAGTCAAGTGTGAGGTATCAGAAGAACTAGCTGCAAGTATGAACTCATCACTACCATCAGAATCCTCGGTCTGCGTGACATTAATTTCTTCAATCTTGACGCTGGACTTCGCAGGTACTATGCTGCGATCAGAGGACTTCTCCTGCACTTTCTCTTTCCCCTTATCCTTGCGCTTCTCATTGCGCAACTCATGACGTTGTGGTATGATATGGCCCTTTTTTCCACAATGATGACAAGTGATATTAGTGTTAGGCCCACGCGACTTACTACGCGACTTTCCACGAGATTTAGACCGACCCTTCTGAGAGTCACGGCCACGGCCATTCCCACGTTTATTCCTGTGATTCCTGCCTCTAACTGTCAAAGCATGTGAAACACGAGAGGCATCCAAGTTTTTGCGATTAACCTCTTCCTGCAGAAGAGCACTCTCAACATCATTCAGTTTCAGAGTAGCACTAGAGGCACATAGGGCAGTGCGGAATACATCCCATGACTCATTCAGAGTCCCAAGAAAGAAAAGAGGAGTTACTTCCTCTCCAAAGGTGATATCCTACGAAGTCAGGTTCTTCAGTATAGCATGGAACTGGCTCAAGTGAGCAGACATAGTCGCATTATCCTTCATGCACAGATCCATAAGCTGCTTCAATCAGTACATCTGACTCACCGGACTTTTCTTATCATAAAGATTCTTGATCTTATTCCATAGATCCCATGCACTCTGTGCTTCCTCAAATACATTATAATGTACCTGTTCAGTGAGAGACAATACAATCGTGGACTTGCATAGCTCATCAAGTTCAAGCCAGTCATCATTGTCCATAGTTTCAGGCTGCTCCCCACTCAACCGAAGTGGCTTAATCTGAGATTTCTGCACCAAGACCTGCCAAATTTGACTCTTCTAATAAGAGTAGTTGGTACCATCCAACCTTGTGATGTTAAATATGGCATTATCAGTCGAAGAGGACGCCATAATGCAGGCTGGAAATGCACAGACAATGTAAAACTGCTCGCTGTTTTACTGCAGAAAATGCCCAAAATCCACTGAAATTAGCTCCAAATGGCAAGAAAAGTGTGCCAAAAGATGCTGCCCACTTAGTACTAGGCGCGGTACACCAAATCAGGATATTTCAGCATAAAAAATACTGCTCACTCCACCAATAAATGCTTGCTGTAATAAATTTCAGAATTGCAATAATGAGAGCAAACTGTCCCAAAACTGGATCTAATGTCAACTAATCAATGCTAGGTCCAAAGCCGGCATAAAGAGGACAAAGCAAAGCCAAATGATAGTGAAAATACATGAGCATAACACCGAGAGATGTCAAATAGCATCTGCCAGTAAGAGGCACACCCCCAGACAATCTAGGCAAAATATAGAACCAACTGCCAAAACCTGACACAAATAGGTGTTTGCTCAAAAGAAAGCGGATCCAAAATTGAGACTCAGCTCATAAGCATCCTGTGAACCAAGACATATACTCAATGCAACATCCAATTGTCGGAGTATAATCCCAAAGTCTCAATGCATCCATAACTGCTCAATGACATAGACTGCTCCAATAGCATGTAATCCCTGCTCAAGGTCAAGTAAGCATGCAAGATGCTCCCACTGGCACAAAAGGCGTACAATCAAGTTAAGGGCTCAAGCAACCCAAGACAAAGTACCAGTGACAAGTGACCAAGTCAATGCGTCATACGCTTCCCAAGAGCATGACATACATGAAGCAACTGATGTAGCAACCACTAAGGAAGACATAATCCCAATGGCAAGATCTCTGTCAAGTCAATACATCTAGTAGCAAGCCAAAGTCAATATCCCTGTGAGTCGGAAGTGCTCAAAACATCCAAATCGGAGCTCCAAAATATCTGTCAAGCATGGACGAACTAAGAGGCATCAACCACGGACCAAAGCATGTAATGCATAGAGCTTATCCGTCAAGTACAGACAATAGGCATAAGCGGCCCAAATGCCAGTCAAGTCGACCAAACTGCCAATGACAAACCAATAACAACGGAGCAAATGCGGTGCTCAAAAGCATTCCGGAATCATGATCATGAGTTCGAAGTCGATCCCCAAAGTGTAATACATCATGACATAACCCATAGCATACATCCGGTATCGATAGAGAAGCAATACATGTGACAAATGAGCTTCAGCCCGCTCATATACAGCAACTCTAAACAGTCCAAAAATGTCAATTTCCCACCCAAAAACAATGCCAAATCATGGGCAAATCGAATGCATACATTCCCAAGACATTAGGCATCATGTAGACCGCATACGTGCATCAAACAAGGTAACCGGAGTAGAGTATAAGCATCAAATGCTAATGCCAAGTGTGGCTGCCCTGTTTCCAGCACTATATAACAGTAAATAACAGTCCCAAATCAGCCAATATTTTAGGCCAAAATCATGGCATAATCATGTGCATACATTCCCAAGGCACTAGGCATCATGTAGACCGCATACGGGCATCAAATAGCACAACCGGAATGGAGTATAAGCAACAAATGCTAATGCCAATGGTGCTGCCCTGTTTTCAGCCTGTTATGACAGTTTATGATAGTCCCAAATCTGAAGAAATCAGCCCCGAATGATCAAGACCAATGCCCAAAGCTTGAATGACATCAAACATGAAGTCTATAGCCCTCTTGATCAAGGTAGAGAACAAGAAGCAATGGCCAAGTGTGGAGCTGAAGTAGACGAGTGCTAACAGCCTGGAAAAAAATGGTGCAATCTTCCCTATTGGTGCTGAACTTGCTCCTGCTCCACATGGGCTGAAAAGGGGGTAATGGGAGGCTCAAGAAGGGCCTACCAAAGGCCTATGACAAGCCTCTTTGAGCCTTGATAGGTGTAAGGCACAATATGAGGAGAATAAGCTTCAAGGGTTTGAAGCCATGGCTGCCCTTGCTGTTTGCAACCTATAGACTAAAATAATACCCTAAAAGAATGATCAAATACCTCAGTATCAATGCCTTGAAGGTGCCTCAATAGGCCGGGAAGGTGCTCGGGAAGCCGGGGAGTGACGGGAGCTCGGGGAGATTGGATATGGCTGCCGGGATGGAGATCCAATGTGTGAAGGGAGTCGATGCGAAGGTAGAGAAGCACCGAGTCAAGCTCGAGCAAGAGGAAGCCAAGCTCTGATACCAGTTGAAAGGTGAGAAGGATCGAAGCTTGCACGTGAGCTATGGCAGGAGAGAAAGAGCAAGAAAGAGAGAGACAAGAAATGGGAACTCCAACAGTCACAATGTGTGACCGGGCCTTCCTTTATTTACTAGTCACTAAAAAATGAATGTAAAGAATAACGTGACGTGACGGGCACCCGCCACTTGCAGTGTGCAGTGGCAGGTACTGTCAGTGTCGTAATACACGGGATGGCACGGCGGAGGTGCCTTTACCCCAACATCCGCCTCACTCGAGGTGAGGTCTTTTTACTCTTCTTGACCCGAAAATCCTTCTTCCTTCTAGGAAGCTTCTCAACAATTGGATGCTTTGCACCTTCACCATCAATTGGTGCAACGGTGTTTTCTCCAGTATCACCATCTTTTGGAGGATTTGCTCCTTCATAAGTAGCTTCTTCCCTTGCCCTTAAGCTGTCAATCAATTGACATACTTCGAGAATCTCCAACAAGCTACGATACTCTGTCAATTGAGCATGTAATCACTCACTTGTAGGCACTTCACCAATTTCCATCTTTACCTTCTTCTTGCAAGGATTGGCTTTACTTTGAGAAAAGCAAAGAGACCTACTGTGATACCACTCTTATAAGATCCAAGATACACGCTCAACTTTCTCATATACTTAAAAGATATATGGTGAATATTATGCTGGCACAGAGAGAGAACAGATGAGAGAAAAGAAAGATGTAGAGAGAGAGAGAGAGAGAGAGAGAGAGATAGAGAGATTGACAACACACTAGGGACTTGAAGATGGGCCAGTCTCCCCCCTTGTGGAGTTATATTATTGACAAAGAGTAAGCTCCTCTGTTACACATAAACCAATTCTTACTTATAGATCTTGGGAACAAGATCATGGTTCCTTACATGGTATACAATCGGCTAACACTTGCACAACTTGGAAGTTGGCACCTTTTGATCGTTCTTGAGTCTCTCCTTCTCTCCTACACAATATGTGTAGGGCTTTCCTCTTGGAGCTTGTTTTCACCAAAGCTTCAGTAGCACTTGCACCTTCTCTCCTACACAGTATGTGTAGGGATATTTTCTTAGAGCTTGATTTTAGCAGAGCTTCCGTAGCACTTGCACCTTCTCTTCTCCTCTTGGAACTTGATTTTAGGAGAGCTTCCGCAGCACTTGCACATTCTCTTCTACTCTTGGATGCATGCACAGTTATTCTTCCTTCACCTCTCCCGCACCCAAGGAGAGCCTCCTCTTTTATAGGCTTCAAGAGCTTCTCCAAGATTGAAAAGGTTGATCTTCATGCAAGATGTGGTTGTTCCAAGACCTACTCTGCAACACCAATTTCAAAATATCGTCTTGATAGGGAATTTTCCTTTCTTCAGTGACCAAGATCCAATTATACATCAAGTTTAGGTCGTGCAACTTAGTTCACTTCCACTTAAGTTCGTTCATGAGATCCTTGAGAGGTTTCAAGTTAGCGGCAGATCCTTGAGAGGTTTCAAGTCAGCCAACTTACCCGTCACATACTCCAAGACCTTGTGGAGCTCTAGCCTATTTCTAGGGACACGAAACATGATAGGTTTGGATTGGCTACAAGAGCTTCCGATTGTCATGCAGAGTGACACTGTAGGCTCCTTGTTGGGCGCTCTCACTTGGGGTTCTTGATTAACTGTCTAAGTTTTTGGGCCCTCTCCCACTAGTTGATTCATTCAGTTTCTTAAGTCTGAGTGAGATCCTTGTTATTTACAAATAGTCCTCAACTTACACTCACTCCGTGTTGTGTGTGTGTGTGTGTGTGTGTATGTTGTTTTCTTCCGTGCACCATGCAAAGTCAGGTTTTCAGCTTTTCTCAAGTGCGCTAGTGCTAGAAAATAATGTGGGTGGAATACAAAGTGGCAATTGTAGCTCTCACACTCTCATCTATGTACTCGGTCTAATGGGGCTCTAGGCTTGATTCTTGCATGTTCTTGCTGGTGATTAGGGTATGTGTTGCGTCGTTCAGCTCATTCAAGGCCAACTTGGATTTTGCTAGTTAGCCTGTGGCTCTAAGTTTGTTGAGTATCCTGATATGAGTGTCAACACCATTCTTGTCCATTTGGCTACAATTTCTAGGATTAGATTTACCTATAAGGCTTTTGGTAAATTCTCCTATTGCAAGTTGTACTCTCCGTCATCCTGGACACGCTAGATTTGTAAGTTGATGTGTCAAAATGTGGTTCAATTTTACAGAGTCCAATTCTGTAGAGTCCGATTCTACAGTGTCTGATTTCAGGAATCGGATGTCCAATTTGACAGGTGTCCGATTTGGGGTGTTCAATTTTGGATGGTTTGATTTTCAAGATCGGACATGGTATGTCCAATTGGTTAGGATGGGTTGGCCCAATTTGAGTGTGTGCGATTGACAAAATCAGACAGGGGTGGTCGAAGTGTCCGATCTCCAAAATCAAATGAAGTCACAGGTCCAAATGGGTCCAATGGCTGAGGGCCGCTGATTCTTGGGGTGTTCGATTCTGGCATGTTTGAGTATCTGAGTCTGATTTTACTAAGTCTGATCAGACAGGTCAGGTTGGTTCGAGTGTCTGATTCTACGAATCAGACCCTTGCGGACCATCTTCGATTCCGTGGGCACACAAACAACAGTAATAAAAAATTGCTTCGTGGTAATGATTTTGGCCACACCCACAAGCAAGGTTCTTCGGAATCCAAGGATAGATACACAGGAAGATTTCAACACACCTAATCCAAGCAAAAAACACATGTGGTTGTCGATTGATTTGCCAAAAGCTCCAAGTCTCTCAAGCTCTCTCTCTCTCTCTCTCTCTCTCTCTCTCTCTCTCTCTCCCCCTACAGCAACTGAAAATGAGCCTTCCAACCCCTTCCTTGGGTCTTAAGCCATTGTCCTAACACCTTAGTGCTGCCCTGTTAATGCTCAATCCTTGTCAATGGATTGTAAGCCCATTTTCCCCCTAATTTTTCCATGTTTTTGGCATGTTTTACAACAAAAACCCTAAAGCTTTTTTCTTTGATTTCTTAATCCAATCCTACTCTAAACATAACAAAAATCAAAAGAAAAATATTGAAGTGATTTCTCCTACTTGCTTAATCATAAAAAAACCAAAATACTTACTTATTTGTAAAGATTAAAAACCCAAAACCTCCTACCTATCTCAAGCTCCAGTTCGAGGGTGAAACCCTTACTTCATCGCTCAATTTGAGGCGTGCAAGTGCTCAAGCTTGAATCCATTGGTCCTGGCAATAGAACCAAAATATAGAGGCAACAACCACCAAGACCCACGAACTACTTATTGTTCAAGTGTTTCAAGTGAACATGTATGGCTATCTCTCACCTAGCCAATGTACCTTTGATCCTACATACCGGGGTGTAGTGAGCTTACCTTGATAATCGATTGAGTACCCTCCTTCCCCACCAATAACTCCACAATTCGTGATGCGAGCTCAAGGAACCTCAAGCCTCCACCTTCAAGCTCCATCCTCCATAGCCACATGCAAGAGAAGAGAAGAGAAGAGAAGAGAAGGAGAGAGGAGATAATGGAGAGCTTCTTCTCCTGGATCCCTCACCCTCACACACTCACTCCCTCACACTCTGACACTCCCTCTCTCAAGCACACACAAGCAAGCAAGAAGGAGAGAAGAAGAGAAGAAGAAGAGTCCACTTTAGCCACACACCAAAGAATGAGATTCTCATTCACTTTTTGAGTTATATACAAAACCCGAAATCCCTTTTGGACGGTCATCCCCTTATCTCCTTTTTTACATAGCCATGGTCGTGGCCGAGCCCTCTTTCCTATTGTCCTCTTATCTTCCTAGCTTCCTTCCTACCGCCTATCTATCTTTACAATTTGCACATGAGGGAGCTTGGTGCTCTTTTACAAAAGTTTCAGGGGCACCTTGCATTTAATAATGCGCTTTTACCTTTGACTTAGCTTTTGAGGCGTCCCTTGTGCTTTCGACCATTTCTCTTCTTGCTTCTTCCCTTGTATCCGATTTTCTTCTAGGCCACCTCTTTCAAGTCCTTCTACTTTTTCCCACTTTTTCTGGTGCTCAGGTTAATACCATGGCACTAAGATTCCTCCACTTGAACATCAACATGCCCTTCACATCCCCTAATGTAAGACCACACGAATACATCATGTCACTCATCCCAACATGAACTTGTTGGTGAATATACGAGTCCCAAATTTAGATTGCTAGAAGATGTGAACTTGATGACACACATCAAATTCATCACTGGAAAAGCATCAAAATGCCCTCTATCAACCCTCACACTTGCCCCTTCCAGCTAGGAGCATGTGAGGACATGCAATATCACTAAAGTAGAGAAGAACAATCTACTTGAGCCATTAGTAGGCCCCAAGCAAACCAATATGATGTAGACATGTATGTAGTCTCGTGCTCCACTAAGCATGACCAACGTATCCACCATATGAAGTAGTAACATATCTGACACTATGCTATACCATTCTTTCTCTTTGCCTTCATGCACATGACCTCGCCACTTTGTCACATCATGATGGAAGGAGAGATTTTTCCGAAGGCTAGAGTAATCCAACATCTTCTTTGAACAACACTGGTAAGCATACAAACACTCAACCATAGCTCCATGAGATGTATTAGAAGGATGATCTCTTGATCAGAAGGAAGCTACTAGGATCATAAGGAAGTGAAAAGAGAAAGAAAAGTACTTATACAATTACCTTGGAAAGGAGAGAGTAGCAAAGGGAGTGTGATTGGCTTGCAAACACTTAAGCTCAAACAAATCAAGTGAAACATGATTAGCACATAAGACTCATATGAACCATCTCAAGATTTACACATTAACAATGGCTAAAGAACTCCACGGGTTATTCAAGCCTATAAAAGCCAAAAATAATAGTAACTAGCATTTCGCACACGCTTCGTGTGTAGGAACGCTAGGCCGCTTCGCAGCAACTTTGCAGCCTCGAAGCGGCAAGCAAATTTGTCGTGCTATCGCACAACAACTTCACTCAACAATCCTCATCTTTCTCTCTCCTCTTTTTCCTCTTTGTTTTTAATTTTTTTATTTACTCTGCCTCAAAATGGCAAGCAAAGTTATGGTGCTATTGCACAGCAACTTCGCTCAACAATCCATTTCTCATCTCTCTCTCCTCTTTTTCCTCTTTGTTTTTAATTTTTTTATTTACTCTGCCTCAAAATGGCAAGCAAAGTTATGGTGCTGTTGCACAGCAACTTCGCTCAACAATCCATTTCTCATCTCTCTCTCCTCTTTTTCCTCTTTGTTTCTAAATTTTTATTTACTCTTTTTCTTTCTCTGCCTTCTATTTTAGTTTATTTTTTCTCCTCTCTTGGTTCTCTTTGTCTCTCCTTTTATTCTCCCCCTCTCTCCTCTCTTTTCCTTCTCTCTCCCTCTCCTCCTTTTTTCTTTTTTTTCTTCTTCTCTCTCTCTTCACTCTCTTTTTAAATTTTTTTCTCTCTCTCCTTTTCTTTTCTCTCTCTCTCTCCTATCTTTTTCTTCTCTCTTTCTCCTCTCTTTTTTATTCTCTCTCTCTCTCTCTTTTTAAATTTATATTTTCTCTCTCTATAATTCTCTCTCTCTCTCTCCTTCTTCTCCTTCTTCTTCTTCTTCTTTCACTTTCTCCCCCCCGGCAATTGAGTCTCTTAAAGTATGTTAATTTTATATTTTTCCTATGTATAATTCTCTCTCTTTATGTTTATATTCTCTCTTCTTCTCCTCTTTCTCTCTTATTTTATTTTTTTTCTCTCTCTCTCTCTCCGTCCTCTTTTCTTCTACTCCCATTTATCCTAATTTTCATTTTTTTCTCTCCCTCTCTCTCTTTTAAATTTTATCTTCTTTCTTTCTCTCTCTCTTCCCCCTCTTTCCTTCTACTCTCTCCCTTCCTCTCTCTCTCTCTCTCAAAAAATATTTAAATTTAAAGAAGGTTTTTCTCTTTTCTCTTTTTTTCCATCTCTCTTCCTCTTTTCCTTTTCCTTCTTTTTCTCTCTCTCTTTCTTTCTTTCTCTCTCCCTACTTTTCTTCTTTCTCCCCCCTCTCCTCTCTTTTCCTTCTCTCTTCTTTTTTTCCTTTTTTTCTTATTCTCTCTTTTTTTTATTCTTTCCTCTCTCTATAATTCTCTCTCTGTGTTCAAATTCTCTCTTCTTCTTCTTCTTTTCTCTCTCTCCTTTTCTTCTCTCTATATCTCTCCCCCTTTTCTTCTCCCCCCCTCTATCCTCTTTCTCTCTCTCTCTCTCTCTCTCTCTTAAATTTTATATTTTCTCTCTCTATAATTATCTTTCTCTATTCTCCCTCTCTCTCTCTCTCCCTCCCTCTCCCCTTCTTTCTTTTTTGCTCTTTATATATTTCTCTCAGTTTCTCTCTCTCTCTCTCTCTCTTTTAAATTTTATATTTTCTCTCTTTAAAATTCTCTTTCTCTATTCCCCCTCTCTCTCCCTCCCTCTCCTCTTCTTTCTTTTTTTCTCTTTATATATTTCTCTAAATTTCTCTCTCTCTCTCCCCCCTTATTTTTCTTTTCCTCTCTCTTTCTCTTTCAAGTTTTTTTCTCTCGCTCCCTTTTCTCTCTATATTTTTTTCTTCTCTCTCTATTTTTGTCTTTTCTCTCTTTTCCTTTCTCTCCCCTATTTTCTCTCACTTTCAAATTACATATTTCCTCTCTGTATCTCTCTCTAAGTCAAAAACTATATAAAAAAGGTTTAATTAAAAAAAGACTATTCTTTTTTCTCTTTCCCCCTCTCTCCGTCTTTATCTCTTTCTTCTTCTTTTTCTTTTTAATTGCATTTGATTTGGAGGGACTAGTGCCCAACTATTAGGGGCCGCAACATTACTTTCCCCCTTAATCCCCCCAACACTTCTCTCTCTCTCTCTCTCTCTCTCTCTCTCTCTCTCTCTCTCTCTCTCTCATTAATTTGTGGAAGGTGTAAAAATTATATGGTATAGTCGCAAATAGAATTTGGGCAAGGAGTAGAGAATACACAATAAATATGAGAAGAATTAAAAAACCACTTTAATATCAAATGAGCTTATACAAAGAAGGCTTTGTCCACCCGTACTCTTCCATGTGAAGCTTAGATGGAAATGTAGATAGATGATAAGCAAAGAACTTAAGGCTAGCTGAAAGAACTCTAACTAGGTAAAATATAGGTTAATGATGGCTTTGGAGGGGTCTTTTCTTTTATAGCCCAGGAAGGTAGTCTAATTGGCCTATTTTACCATATAATGAACCACCAGCCTCCTTCTTCTTCCTCTTCTATCTCCCTCTCAAAGTGTGTGAAAAACTATGTCCAAAAAACTTTAAATTAAAAAAAGATTATAAAAATATTCAATTAAAAATTTTAATCTAAGAGAGAGAGAGAGAGAGAAAGAAAGAAAGAAAGTTATATGAACGTCTTCTAAAGACCAAAAGTGGCCTATGAGACAAACTGTGATACAACTGATGAGGTCCAGCTATCCAAAATAAAAGTGCTGAATGAAAAGCTAAAAACTGGAAACTGAAAGTCGGCTGTGATAGGGGAACAACTATCGGCTGTGATAAAGTGGTGCGATGTGTATATGTAACAGATGCAGGGAGATATACTATCCTGGGATGTAGTAGCAGTGTCGAGAGAGAGAAAACCTAGGCCCTACATATGAGAGAGAGGGAGGAAGGAGGAGAAGAAAAATATTTAATTAAAAAAGACTATTCTCTTTCCTCTTTCCCCTCCTCCTCTTTCCATCTTCTTCTTTTTATCCTTGAAAACTTTTAAAAAGATTTAATTAAAAAAATTTAACCTAAGAGAGAGAGAGAGATAGAGAAAAAAAACTTTTGATTTAAAAAGAAATTGGATATAATTAAAGGAGAGAGAGAGAGACAGAGAGAGAGAGAGAGAGAAACTTTTGATTTAAAAAAGTTTGATTTAATTAAAAGGGGAGAGAGAGAGAGAGAGAGAGAGAGAGAGAGAGAGAGAACCTAGGCCCTACACATGAGAGAGGGGGGGAGGAATTTAATTAAAAAAGGGAGGGAGAAAAGAAAGAGAAAGATTATAAGTGAGAGAGGGGAGGGGTTTTAATTTAAAAAAAGGAGGTGGGGGGTGGTGGGGGGAGGGGGCTTTTAATGAAAAAAGGGAGGGAGAAGAGAAAATGAGAGATTACATGTGAGAAAGAGGGGAGGGGAGGGGGTTTTGATTGAAAAAGGGAGGTTTGGAAAAGGGGGTAGGTTCGGGAAGCCCTCTGGAGGGGCTTTCCGAACCTATAGTAAAAATAATATAGTAATAAGATAAAACGCAGAAACATCACAATGTATAGGTTAATGTAGAATGGATAGGCTGAGCCAAATACAATCGATGTCAACCAAATAGGCGACAAAGACAAGCCGACTGTCAATAACTATTGTGGAGCACACATATCCCACTGAACACAAATGTAGCAATATGTAAGAGAGGGGGATTTAATAATAGGGAAATACTAGCTACACTGGATGGTATATAAGGTGTTAGGGACTTGATTTTTAACCATCAGATTATAATACAAGTCTCCTTTCATCTTCATCTCCTTCTCCAAGCTCTCATGGCTTCTTTCTCTTTCTTTCTATCTTTCTCTCTCTTTTTTAGTCTTTCTCTCTCCTCGACACTCTCTTTCTCTCTCTTCCTACAAATTTTCTCTCTCTTCTGCACCCTCTCTCTCCTCTCATTCTCTCTCTCCTGCTTCCTTCATGACAAGTGGTATCAAAGCTCTAGTTCTGATCCATTTAGTTACCTTACATGCTCAGTTACCATCCTTTTCAGTTTTAAAATCCAAGAAGCTTCAGGTACACAGTGACAGGCACAAAAATGGAGGAGCACTAAAGAGCCACAGGTCAAGGACCAAGAGGACAACAGTTAGGAGCATTAATGGAGTCATTGGACCAAGATTGGAGGCTGGAACACCACATTTAGCAAGTCGTGGGTCATTCTGGGCCAAATTTGAAGGTAAAATTTTAGAAACAATGGTCACAAGAAGTAGGGAAGAGTTAGTCTTGGTTACTTTTCATATGCACTCTTCTCTCTCCTCATTTTCAAGCTCCTGCCAAGCTCCCATGGAGGGGAAACACCATGGATCTTCTCATCCTCAACCCCAGTGATCTTCATCACTCTTCCAGAGCCTCATAGGGATCACAGCCATCAATTCAAGCTGTCCAGGGACTGGTTTGACCCTCCCTTTCTCTCCAAGAAGCAGCTCGTAAATTTCGGCACAAATTTTGGACAGCATCCTGAGCAAAACCAGCAGCATACCAGGCCTTTCCTTCATCCTGGCCTTCTTCCTCATCATCTGACAGCTGGTTCTTGCAAGATTGAAGCCACCTTTTCATCCTCTTGAACATCCTTCAGCCTATGAAATCCTAATAGGTGCAGGCTATGGACATCCATGTATTCTCCTTTAGCATTCACTGATTCTTGAGGGTTTTTTCCTTCCTTGGTCCCAGGAAATTGTGACTACAAGAATCTTTGAAGAAGCAAGCATCAAGAGGCCCGTATAATTTGAAGATGGAGGCAAGAATGCAAGCTGGACATTTGGGGCAGCCATAGCCATAGACTAGGACCTTCAATTTCTTCAAGTTCTCTTCAAGATTGGGTCCCAGGGCTTCAAGATTGGACTCCTTGTCATCAATGGAGCTTGTTTACCCAATGGGAAGAGCTTTGGAGCACGGGAAGACATTATGGGGTGAGATTTTGGGGCATTCTTCTTCTATGATCTTCAAGGCATGCTGAGAACTACTGAAGTTCAACCTTTCATTCCCCCATTGAAGAATCAAGTTTGAAGACTCAATTCTTGGCTGAAGTTGTCATCATGGAGCTAATGGGAGCATCGCATACTAATCATGGGACATTGGCCATTGATTTTTAACCCGTCTTTGCCAATCAAAGAGGTAATTGACTCTTGAGCTCTCTTCTAATTTCATCCTCTTACTGAGCCTAAAAACCCTATTGTTGGAAGAGATTAAAGTAGTCAATCATGCATTTTCTTCAAGACTTCAATGCTTACATGCTGCCAATTTAATTTCAGTCCTCTCTTAGGCTTCCTTGCATTCAGAATGATCCATTCTATGCTGAAAATTCTCACTATTATTTATTGATTGCCTCACCCTAACCTCTTGACTTGTGATGATTGCTTGAGTAAATATCAATCTCTAAAATCCATTGTAAATGAGGTGAGTTAGCAGTGAGTCACTACTCGGTAAGCCCTCTCCTTATTCCCAACTCAATTCCATGCAGTTCATGAAAAGAATTACTTCCAAGCCACCCTGCATAGCATGCTCATTGCTTAATTAATAAATGTCTACCGTGTATACTCTGGGTGAGGAAAAAGCCCGATGCCAGGCGAGGTGGAAAGACAAAAGAGGGGTGATCCCCCCTTGCCATCAAAGACCCTGAAAGGGTGCACAATCGAGCCCGGCGGAAACTTTGCCCACCTCCCGGTGACCCGAAGCCCAAAGTTGCTTGCAGGTGCAGGTACCCACTTGAAGGGGTGCACAACTTGGCCCGGGGGGAACTTTGCCCACCTCCTAGTGACCCGAAGCCCAAAGTTTCTTGCAGGTGCAGGTACCCACTTGAAGAACTGAGATATAGACTTGAAACTAATGTATGGATGTATTACTGGCTGCAAATGTATGGAAATTTTATTGAGGACATATTTGCAGACATGAGAATACATATGCAGTCGATGGCAGTGAATGCAATGCTTGGGATGTATGAGAGATGCCTATGCATGGGGAAATTGTGCTAAGAGATGCTTATGACATGCTCACTTCTGGAAAAAGTTTACAAACAATGAATTTGGATGATTGGGCAATGTATTATGCCACGTGGGATGACCCTTCAGTCATGCATTGACAAGATGATCCATTGCAACCCCTTTCTTAATCCTCACAGGGTGCTGTAAGCAATTTGCTTGCATTTACAGAGGTATGTCTACTCCCAAAAGCTGAGGTGCAGGTCTTGCGGAGTGCCCACAGGTCCTATTAAGGGATTTGATCAGTTTTGGAACTCTATTTGGACTCCATAAGATACTTACAGATCAAAACAGGTCTCCTATTGGTGTAGACATGCTGTTGGATTGCACAGTATAGCAATACTTTTCTTATTACATAATTTTTTGTATAAAATCTGGGAGTGCATGCTTATACTTAGTTCGAAGAGGGCATCCTTGGATCCAATTTGAACAAAAAATTATGTCAATCAGAGCTTCCTAGCTCAAGTTACGGGCAAAACAGTGACAGGTGGTATAACGGGACTGCACCTAACCATGGCAGGGAATAAGGGAAAAACTAAGGCAAATGATGACCTTTAGCAACAAATAAGGGATGCTCGTGCCCGGAGGGATGAAACTAACCCTGAGGTGGAAGATGAAGATTATTCTCATGGCATGGACAGCCTCAGTGTACTCACTAATACCCTCAGTTCGCATGAGACAAGTCATGCTGAGAGGCATAGAGAATTGATGGAAGGCATTGGTCAAATGAAGACTACTATGGATACCCTTGCTACCCAGCTCACTAAGTGGATGGAATTTCAAATGAAAGGGAAGAAACATGAGGATAGATCGGGTATGCAAGCTAAACGAGTGATGGACCCACCAGTGAATGCGACAAATATAAACTCTCAGGGCATTTTGGGGAGAATTGGCATCCCTAACAGCACTTTTGAACAGGGAAAGCCTTCACATAGACAGGAGGGGCCCATGAACAATGCAATGAGGGGCAATTTTAAGTCATCACAAGGGCCCATGCCATCTATGTGAGCTCAGCTATCTTTTGGCAGAAATTTCTCTAACAATGGTTCATTTTTGGATAGCCACATGGATCAGCCTCAGTTTGGATATGTGGGATAGCCACCTAATCATGAAAGAGAGCTGAGAGACAAGATTATCTTCTCAAAATTCAATGGTTAGTCGTCATCTGCAGTTGAACTTGAAGTGTGGCTCTCCAAGCTTGAGGATTATTTTGACATCTTGCCCCGTAATGATGACCAAAGATCCATTTCGCAACAATCCACTTGGAAGGATCTGCACATACATGGTGGAGGTACATTAAAAGAGAAAATCAACAAGTGAACTCATGGGAAGCATTCAAGGCACTCATGGTGCAAGTATTTGTCTCACCAATGGAGAAAGAAAAGCTTGCCCGCCAATGGTATAGCCTTGAAAAGTGTGGTCTTGTTGTTAGAGAATACACAAATCAGTTCCTCAACCTTACCATGTATGTTGAGTCGATTAGTAATGATGCCAAGTTACACAAGTATGTGTACGGGCTAGTATCCCCAACTCTCGGCTGAACTCAAAACCCATTGGATTTGTTCAAAGCTATTGAATTGGCTGAGAGGTACTCTCGCAAGTATCGCCGGGATGCTTCATTTCAGTATGGACAGCAAAGAGGGGCATCTCAGCCAGTGTTTGGGTAGCAAAGAGGACACATGCAGTCATATTCTGGACAGCAAAGAGGTGTTGTAAGGCTGGGGCAGTTTGGGGCCAGTTATGGTGGTGGTAACATGCCATTCAGCACTCCAAAAATCCCAACATACCCCACTTTTAATGCCTCAAGACCACAAGGCAATTTAAGGACAGCAAACAGCCCAAGAATGGATAATAGGCAAGGGGACAACAGAAATAAAAATACTTCAGCCTTTGTAGTCCAAAGTCCATCCCCATGGTTTTGTATAAAGAAAGAAAGGAAAAAGGGCTTTGTTTCAAGTGTGGCGAGAAGTATACAGCTGATCATGCCTCAAAATGTGCTTTTAGAAATGCTAAGACACGGGTTCACAACATGTTGGTATTTGAAGACTCAGAGGAGGACCTTGAGGATACACATGCTTTTATGATGACTGTTGAAACGGATGACTCTGATGAAGAGTTTGGTCAAAAAGAGTTATTTGACCATGCTCACTCTTTTCCTTTTGACCCCAGTGGCCATTTATCACGAGGTATGGGTAGAAAAATCGAACCACATACTGGAATACATGCTGCGACTACTTATACCATATCAATGGATGCTTGGATAGGATCCAGAAGCCCTAATACATTGTGTATTAAGGGCCAAATTTATGGGAAGGATGTGCTTATACTCGTGGATAGTGGTAGCACTCATAGTTTCATTAACAGAGCAGTCATGGATAGGCTGAAGTGTTTTCCCACTGATTTACAACAGCCATTGAAGGTGCAAGTTGCCAATGGGGTGGAAGAAATTAGCAATGCCCTGCTGTTCATATTCAGCTTGCTGAAAATTTTGGATAGCAATTGGATTTAATTGCATTGGAAATGGGGCTTATAGATGTTGTCTTGGGTTGTGATTGGCTGAAAACTTTGGGCACTATAACCATGGAATTTTCGTTGCTGTATATGGAGTTTGTCAGTGGTGCGGGACAGCTCATTCACTTGCTGGGAATTCAAAATGATAGTGAATTTCAGCTCATTACCAGCAAACAACTCAAGAAAGAGTTCAAGAAACGGTCCCAAATCTTTCTATTGCAATTAAATAAAGAAAATTCAGATCATTTCACTAAAATAGTAAAGAATTCAACAATGAAAACTCTTTTAGAAGAGTACAAGGACCTCTTCCAAGTACCTATAGCACTACCCCCTAATAGGGCGGTTGATCATCCCATAGATCTGGAGCCTCAATCAAAGCCTGTGAACAAGCCACCTTACAGATTGTCTAGGTGCGAAAGAGAAGAAGTTGTCAAACAAGTCAAAGAATTACTGGACATGGGATTCATTGAGCCCAATTCTTCACCATATGCTTCACCTGTGTTATTGGTCAAAAAGAAGGATGGATCTTTCAGGATGTGCATAGACTACAGGGATCTTAATAAGATCACCATGAAGAACAGGCACCCTATTCCGCGCATAGATGACTTGTTGGATGAGCTCAAGGGGGCTAAGTACTTTACGAAGACAGATTTGAGGTCAGCCTATCACCAAATCCGTATGAGCTCAGGGGATGAAGTCAAAACAGCATTTCGGACTGATTGGGGGCTTTATCATTTCTTGGTCGTGCATTTCGGGTTAACTAATGCACCGGGCACCTTTCAGAGCTTAATGAACAAAATACTTTAGCCCTTTCTTTTCAGATTTGTGTTGGTCTTCTTTGATGACATTGTCAAGATTGTGGGAGAGAAGGAAGGAGTCTCACTTGTAGCTTTCTTACTTGCAGAATGGGGGAATACACACACAGGTGGAGGCTGAAAACAATTTTCCTCTTCTTAGTTGTGTAAGCCAAAAAGAACTCTAGTACATAGAAATAGAAGAACCCTATATATGGGTCTCAAACCAAACTCAACTAACTAAGGTGGCATACTAACTGAGCCACGAGCTAGAGTAGATAAGGATAGCTGTCATCTAGCTATTATTCATGGGCGGTGTACCAACCGCATCTGCAACTAACAAGTCGGTGACATAAATGCACAACGGTCACCCTGGCATATCACGAGTGGAGCTCGATATCTCAACACTCCCCCTCGAGCTCAATCCCAATTCCTGCACACCAAGCAGGTCTCTGAACTTGCGCAGCTTCTCTGCACCCAATGCCTTCATAAATATATCAGTTACCTGATCCTCTGTGCTGACATAAACTAGATCAATAAGACCTAGTAAAACCCTCTCCCACACATAGTGATAATGCACCTCAATGTGCTTTGTTCTAGCATGATAGACTGGGTTATTTGCCAAGTGTATATACTACTCATGTTGTCACAATAAATGACAACTGGCCCATCTGTAGGATGATGCATATCATAAAGTAGCTTATGCAACCAAGCTACCTCACACGCAGCCATTGCTGCACCCCTGTACTCAGCCTATGTGCTCGACAAGGCAACTGTAGGCTGTTTCTTGCTACTCCAAGTGACTGCAGCACTCCCAAAAGAGAACACATATCCACTGCTAGATCGTCTATCAGAAATACTACCAGCCCAATCAGCATCAGTGTATCCATGCAACTGTAACTGAACCCCAGTCTCATAAAATAGTCCATACTACAATGTGGACTTCACATACCTGAGTATGCATCTAGCCGCATCCAAATGCGGTTTCCTTGGAGCCTGCATAAACTGACTTACCAATCCAACAGCATAGCTCAAATATGGCCTGGTAATAGTCATATAAATCAAACTTCCTACTATGCGTCTATACATAGTAGGGTCTTCCAGAAGCTCACCTGCATCTGCGCTCAGCTTCAAATTCTGCTCCAAAGAAACTGAAATAGGCTTACAACCTGTCATCCCATATTTGGATAGCATGTCCAATCCATACTGTCTCTGCAAGAGCCATATCCCACTTGGTGATCTAATCACCTCAATGCCCAAGAAATAACGCAGCTCTCCCAAATCCTTCATCTCAAACTTCTGCTTCAATAGCATTTTCACATGAAGGATATCTTCATCACTATCACCTGTGATAATCAAATCATCAACATAAATGACAAGCAACATAATACCTTTCTCTGTTTTTCTCACATAAAGTGAGAAATCTGCCTTGGAAATCTAAAAGCCATCAGACCATGCTCTAGGTGCTTGCTTCAAGCTATACAAGGCTTTCTTCAACCTGCAAACAAACTCAAGATGAACAGCATGCACATAACCTGGTGGCTGCTCCATATAGACCTCTTCTTGCAAATCACCATGCAAGAAGGCATTCTTTACATCCATCTGATGTAAAGACCATCCCTTTGATGCAGCCATAGCAATGACTGCTCTTACGGTTGCCATCCTTGCAACCGGACTGAATGTTTCTTCATAATCAATGCCATATGTTTGTGCATACCCCTTGACTACTAATCTTGCCTTGTATCTATTCACAGAACCATCTGAATTGTGCTTCACCTTATAAACCCACTTACAACCAATTGCATTCTTATCTTTAGGCAAAGGTACCAATTCCCATGTAGCATTTTCTTCCAAGGCATCCATTTCTTCATCCATGGCTTTCTCCCATTTTTCTTTTCCCATGGCTTGCTCAAAAGAAGAGGGTTTTGGTTCCTATATCACTTTGACTATATAGGCATAGTGAATGGCTGCTGTAAATCCATCATATTTTAGCCTATCCACAGGATACCTAGCTCTGGTAGACTTGCGCAAAGTAGGCTCACTTCCAGATGCTCTCAAAACATCCCTGGTCTTCCTTACTCCAGGTGTAACAATAGAAGGAATACCCAACTCATCATCAATGCTCTGTTCTGAGCCACTGGATTCACCATCCACATAAGAGTGACCTGCATTCACATCAAACATGGGCTGATCTACCTTCTCTTTTCCTTTTTGTGATACCTGCATACCACTATCTGCATTGCTTTGAGGAGATTCTTCTGATCTCAATTTGCCTGTCCATGGCGAAGAATGTGAACAACTGCTAGAAGACACTGCAGGTCCACTAATATCTTGTGACTACTGCTGTGAATTCTGTGCAACATTACCATTTTGTGCATCTACATTATCAATCACATTTACTGGTTTATACCAGCTACTCATCTCATCAAAAACAACATCTCTGCTCACTGTAAACTTACGACTAGAAGGGTTATAGCATCTATACTCTTTGCAGTTATACCCTTTCTACTGCAAAGAGTAACCAATAAAGATGCACTTCTCAGCTTTTGGATCCAACTTGGATCTCAACTCATCTGGCACATGAACATAGGCAATGCAACAAAAAATTTTCAAATGAGAAATATCTGGTTTCCTACCAGTATACCTCTCCTCTGGAGTCATGCCATGTATTGCTGCAGTGGGAGTCCTGTTCATTATGTAGACTGTTGTAGCAATTGCCTCAACCAAGTAAAAATCTGACAGGTCTTTTTCATTGAGCATGGCACGAGATACCTCTCCAATATGCCTGTTTTTTCTTTCTGCAATTCCATTTTGCTGTGGGGTATGACTACATGAATATTGCTGCTTTATGCCATGCTCCTGCAAGAACCTTGCAAACTCATTTAAGAGGTACTCTCCCCCTCCATCTGACCTTAGGCATTTTATTTGTAGGCCTGTTTCTTTTTCAACCATAGCTTTAATAGTTTTGAAATGCCCAAAAACTTCACTTTTCTTTTTTATAAAATACACCCAAACTTTTCTGCTATAGTCATCAATAAAAGTGACAAAATAATGGCAGCCTCCAATAGATGCAGCTTTAGTAGTCCACACATCAGAGTGGATTAATTCCAATGGCTTCTTACTCTCTTGAACATGTCTAGGAAATGGTTTCCTTGCCTGTTTGCCAAATTGACAGGCTTCACATACCTTATTCATTTCTGCAACCTTGAATTTAGGCAATCCTGTAACAATATTTTGGGCCTGCATTGATTTAAGTCGCTATACATTAACATGACCAATGCGTTTATGCCAGATATCAATATTTGCAACTACACCGGTCCCATGTGCAAACATTGTTGCACTCAATTCAGGCATGTCTGCATCCAACGTAAACATTCTGCCCTTCTTCTTTCCTTTTGCTATCAAACGACCTTTATTTTTCATATCCTCAACAAAGCATCCATGAGGATTAAATCTGACCTGCAAGCCCTGCTCAACTATTTGACCAACAGAAACCAGGTTCTTGGTGATATTCGGAACATGAAATACATCCGATAGGTATTTCTTTTTCCCATCTTGCATAGACAAATGAATTTTTCCAATCTGCACAATAGGATGTGCAGTATCGTCACCAGTCTCCACAAATCCTGGTTTTTCCATTTTCCTTGCATCCTGCATCCATTCTGCATGACCTGTCATGTGGTCTGATGCACCTGAGTCAACGTACCACACATCGTTGCTTTCTTCTGCACTTGTCACAGAATTGGTCATGTGCTGCACCATAAACAAATGCTCATTTCTGTCATCACCCTATCTACAAGAAGATGCATAATTCCCTTGTTGCAATTTTCCATTCATGATGTTATTCTAGTTTTTATAGTAGTCTTTAGCCATATGATCCATTTTACCAAAGTAGTAGCATTCAACATTGCTATTTGCATTTTGGCCTCTTTGCCATCCACCATGACCTCTTTGGATCCCCCTACCTCTAGAGTTACCACGTCCTCCTCCATACGACCGGTTTTCTTGAGTTTGCTGCATATTCTGATTTCTACCACGGCCTCCAGATCGGCCTCCTCTACCTCTGCCTCTACCTCTTCCAGTATTTGAGTAGAAGACAGCTTCTTTTGAAGTTCCTCCTGAAGAAGATGCACCACCATTTCTCTGCTCCTTAGAAATTAGAAGAGCAATCAACTCCTCAAAATCAGAAAATCTTTCACGGACGGAAATGGATGTTCGGAACTGTGCATAATCCTTTCCTAGACCATTCAAGGTCACAGAAACTAAATCATCATCTTCCACTGGCGACCCAATGGAAGCAAGTGCATCTGCAATCTTCTTCACCTTTATGTGGTAGTCATTGATGCTCATACTTTCTCTTTGCACATTGTGCAACTCTTGCTTGAGCTGCATTTTCCTGGCTTGCGTATTTGTGCCAGTCCATTTCCTATAGAGGTTTTGCATATGATGTGATTCATTTACCAGTCCAAACGGTACTAGAGTCATTCTATCCCATACCATGGGATCTTCAGCTTCTATTGAAGCTTCTAAGACTTTCTTCTCATTAGTATCCTTTCAAGTTGAATAGATTCATTCACCTCGCTTCCATAATCTTCATCTTGAATTTTATCATCATCTTCTTCGAACTCTATCTCTGTCTCTGTAAGGGATGTGTAAGAGAATGTTTAAGAAGCTGGGAAGAAAAGATGTTTAGTGTAGAAATAATAATAATAGCTTGTCATACTAACATAGGTACAAAAGGGAGAGATATATGAATTTTCCCATCTTTTTGGAACATTAATATATTATTTTGTCTTACCTCACTTCTTGTTCATAGCTTCTATGGCTTCTCTTTTTTTGTTGTCTTTCTCTCTCTCTTTTTAGTATTTCTCTCTCCGCACTCTCTTTTTCTCTCTTCTATCCTCCTCTCTTCTACAATATTCTCTCTTCTCTTTATCTCTCTCTAGTTCTCTCCTTGACAAGTGGTATCAGAGCATAGACTTTTGTTCCATTTGATTTTCTCATTCTAGTCTTCTTTTCTCCAATTTTCCTCCATTAAATCTTGAACATCAAGTATAGGAGTGACATGGCAAGTACTTACAGGTGTTCTACTTGAAGTAGAGACTAAACTTGGGACTCTGACAAAGATCTTGAAGAGATTTGGCTAAACCGTAGCTAAAATGGTAGGTCATACATCCAATATAGGTTAATTTGAAGGTAAGTTGGTCAAATAGGAGTTAACTGAACTTGGAAGAGAAACAAACTGTGGTTACTTTCCAAGGAGAGGGTTCTCTTTCCCATTTCTTGGAGCTTTCCTATAGGTTTCATGAACTATGCATCCAAGATCTTCTTCTATCTCTCAAACCCTTTGGTTTCCTGACAAAGCAACACTTGATCAAGCTTCCTTTCTTCAAATTCTTCATGATGATTACCAATAAGCTTCAGGAAAGTTCAGCCATGATGCACAAAACATGGCCAAAAAATACGGAGCATTTTTCGGCTTAATTTCAGCTTGATTCTTGGCTCTATTTTCCATCCTCCAAGCATGGTGCTTTACCTGGGCATTGGTAACTAAATCCTTCAGTAATCATCAAGATTTGCACTCCATTCTTCATCTTTAAGATATTTTGAAATCGTAACTATGCAATCCATGGATAGCCATGACATCTTCAACTCGATCTTCAATGTTTCTTCAATTTCTCAAAGATTGTTCATCATTTCAGCCGTGGGATTCATTTCAATAAAGATTCTTGAAGAAATTGCAAGGATTGAGTAAGGATGGCCATGGATTCAACTTCAAGAGCTTCTATGGAGTCAAAATTTGGTGGAAACAGGTTTAATGCTTCAATCTCAAGCTTTTGAAGCTTCAAGGTTACTTCTAAGCACTAAATACACAAGGATTGAAGATTATTTCAATAACATTGAGAAATTGGAGCCTTCATCAAGCATTTGGGGAACATTCAGGCCTTCGTCAAATAAACAAAAGGTATTCCTCTTCAAATTTTTATTTCTCTCATTCATCCAATGCTAAGCTTCATCCAATCGATTGAGAGATTAAAGAAGTGTAAAATTTTCATCAAATTTTAGCCTATCATTAGTTAAATTAGCCCTTTCATAGAATACATTGTTTACTTGATTTATATTGGATTCACTCAATAAATTAGAAGCTCTTGCTTGAAGTTTCAGCATGACACTCAATCCCATCCCAATTGGTTGATTACATTACTTACTCTAATCCATTAACTTGTTGATAATTGTTGATTCATGGCAAAATATATCATAATCCATTGTAAAAGGGTAAGTTAGTAGTGAGTCACTACATGGTAAGACCCTCTCCCTATTCATTGGAGATATACACAGATATTTTCTCTACACCCTTGTATAATTCTACATCCTTATACAACATTCTTCACTGCAGATTTTTTGTGTTTCACTATCTCTTTTAGTGCGAGCAGGTGAGTTGCGCATGAGAACAACACTGAGGAGAGCATGGGCGTGGGAGAAAATAGAATATTTGATGAAGTTGATGTTTTTTTTGTTGTAGGAGAAGGAAGAAGGCTGTGTTTTTTGCCTTCAAGTGCAGATTTTACCTTTTCATCACCTCTGGCGGGTGAAGAAGAATAGACAAAAGGTGGAGTCCAATCCAATAAGATCTTGAAGCACATGGTTCTTCACTATTGTTGAATCAACACAAGGGGGAGTGGATGAAACTAGTCCCTTTTTTTTTTAAAGTACCATTTCCTTCTTGCTTTGAAGTTGAGTGACTGGAACTAGGATGAATGAAGTGGAATGGAAAAAGTGCAAGTGACTCAAGGAGGCATGTCTAACCAAGGTGAGCAGAGACTCCCTAGGTATTTCTTGACCTTGATGCACCCTGGGTAATCATGGAAAAAAAAAGAGAGGCTAAGGAGTTAGATACAGAGCCAACCGACCAAAGCCATTGGATGCATCGAACTTGAGGACCCCTATGTACAATGAAATGCATGTGTGTGCATAATCTCTTTTCTTTTCTTTTCTTTTTGTTTCCTCTTGCTTTTTATTTCCTCTTCCTATTTTTTTCCTTTTGTATCACTCTTTTTTAGTGTGTTTTTCTTCTAATTTCTTTCTTGAATAATACAGTGTCAGATAACTTGGCAAGCAGTCTTACAAAATTAAAGTGGAAGTATGAGATATCTAAAGGCTAATTGAGAATAGTAGACTTGGCTCAAAGAGTGGTGTTGTGCACTAGAGTGTGCATAGGGGATATGAAACATTGTGCCTAGAATAATGAAGCACAATACCATGTTGTCGATGCAGTAGTGTTGATGAAGACCCTCAAACTTGTACTAATTGGTGAAGACTTGCAGTGTTGATGAAGCAAGCGTGACTTCTCCTTAGGAAGTAGATGATTATCATCTACTTGATGAAGACTTGCAATGCTGATGAAGCAAGTGTGACTTCTCCTTAGGAAGTAGAGGATTATCATCTATTGAGTCAAGGGATGCAGTCGATGAAGAAATTGGGATGTCAGTATTGATGGCACTCATATGACTTTGTCTTTTGTTAGAGTCTCTCAAATGATTTGGTTATCATTATGTTACATAACTTGGAATCTTCAAAGGAAGATTCTACTATTGATGATGTTGGCTTCAAACATGAAGTGCATTGTATTGCTATGTCACCTATTATTTGCCTACATTCACTTGGTGAAACTTTTAGAGGACCATGGAGTGGATGCAAAGGCAAAAGATAGAAAAAATTAATGATAATTTTTGTGCTCTATACCATTGTTCCCAAAAGATAAGTGAGATCATGTGCTTTGGATGTTTCCCTCACATAAGATGTAGCATTTGTTTTAAAAGTTAGAGGATCTTTGGTTATTATCAGTGCAACACATTGAGCAAAACAATAAAGTATGTACAAGTTAGCTAGGGTTAACTAGATACTAAAGCTAGTCTTTTGTTGTTTTTAGAATCCACCAGTCATAGAAATTTGGGCTACACTCCAATTCAATAAAAGCATCCAAGTTAGTTGGTTTGGTAGCTAGTCCATAAATATAAGTACTCAAATCACTAAGCAAGGAAGGCCTTGCAAAGAAATCGGCTATATGTAATTCCTCTTCAATCAAAATTTTGTCAATAAATAGGTGATATTTCAACTATCATGTGGCTAGCATATGCAAATTTTTAGCTAGGATGATGGAGTATTGTAAAGTGATCTCAAAATTGAATTAGATTGAAATGCATTGACTATATGACGTTGCTCAACCATTATCGTAAGATGACGGCCATCACAAGGAATCTCAAGTTGATGAGAAAACCACTTCTATGAGAATGAACTCGAGGAAATGAAATTCTACTAAATCTCATCAAGTATTGACTAGTCTTTGGCCACAAAAGCATAAGAGAAATAAGTTGGCATAACTGTAATTGCTTCTGAGGAAGGGTCTTAGCATATTCATTATGAACCAAGACAATTTTGTGGTACAAAAGGTTTATGTACATCACTCTACTACACATCGGGTAATGAAGATGCATTGTGGATGGTGGTAGAAGTAGAGGAAAGATGAGGTTTTGTGCCATTTATCCTTGGAATAAACGATTCATAGAAATCAGGATTGTATTGCAAAGAGGAAAAAGACACTAGGGGTGTCAGTTGCATGAGTTCGCCTCAAACTAGTCGAGTTGCAACTCTACAACCACTAGATCCTTGGTGTTTTCTTAGTCATAAAGTGCAGCTATTTTCCCATCAATAGGCCTATTTTCTTATCATATAAGTTAGATTCAAATTTTCTATATTTAATATATATTTGTAGTGCTTCTATATCTTTTTGATTAGATATGTGCACATTGCTAGAAGCTAAATTGTGATCTCTATAATTAGGCCATGGAAAATGGAAGATCCACTCTAGATACAAAAAAGATAAAAAGTCCCTAAACTTGTTGACATATTGATGGAGATATAGCACTTGAGACCTTAAGAGGGTCATTCATAACATAAATGACATGACAAAAACACTTACCTTTTAGATACTAGCTTTTAGATGTACATTGTAAATCAAATGCCTTGGGAAATATTTATCTTAACTAGTGTCAATATGAAATAGTGGAACATATCATATTTAGGTTATCCTATAGGATTCAAGAACACAAATGCCTAATCTAGCTAGGAAGGAGCAAACAATATCAATAAAAAGACTATCACATAGTTATACATGTGACCAACATCATCATATGTAAACCATTTTATGTAAAAAGATGCAACATTCTTAATAGAGGAAATGACTGTTCACATTATAAGTTAAAAATTCCCTAATTGGTTGTTGTGAATATTTTCAAGCTTCTTAGTTGGTTATTGTTTGTTTAAATAGGCAAAAAATGTTATTGCTAGAGACAATGACCGTCTACATTCGAAATTTCCATCTACATTTGTTGTTTCAAAAGCCTTCATCTCAAATTGTATGACCTTCTTTGGAAAACTAGAAATCACAAAGAGACTAAAGACTCATGTTGAAGCCCTTCTAACATAAACTAGTTTATGCAACTACAAGTCAAACATAGATTTATCAAGTGGAGATCTAATTACAAGACATAGAAAATGGTGGACTGTGCATTCTTAAGCATTTAGCCCATGTTCAATGATCATCTTTCTCTTATGTTACTCATTATAATGTTCACCTTACATCACCCTTGGCCATCATCTAGTTCCTCACCACAATCATGATTCCTTCATGGCAATGCTCCACTTAGCCACATTTCTTGTACTTCTGGAGATAGTGCATGAAGCGGATCACAATATGTATAAAGCACATCTTTCCTTCCCACTGGGGACCTAAAAGTAGCTATCCTTTTACATGATCATAGATCTCATAATGATGAGCAAGTTGCTTCCCACTTTCCAATGGTAGATCCAATATGAAATTTGGAACATCAAATCCAGCAGTAAGTCCTTGTACTTTTTTCTCTATTTGTATTATTGTTGATAAAGGTGTACGTAAGTCTTCGAATCCTGAGTCACACTAGTAAGATGTTAGTTTCACTAACAAACATATGAAGGGACTGGTGGGTCATAGTTATGATTAGGACATACTCAAAGAGAAAATTCTAGATTTAATAAAAGAGGTAAGCACATAGCTAGAGAGTACATAGCGACATATGTGTATGTGGGTGTGCAAAAGAACATACACACACACACACACAGTCTGTGTGTGTGTGTGTGTGTGTGTGTGTGTGTGAGGATCACATACCTTTGACCATTTCACCTTGATATACGTAATATGGGTGGATGATGTTGTGAGCAAACTTCTTTATGAGAGCGGACATTGTCTCTATTGAGTCATTAATACCACGCAAGACAACACTTTGATTTCTCAAAGTCACCCCTTTTTGAAAGAGTTTTAGTGCCGCTAGTTCAATAATCCAAGTGATCTCATCTAGATGGTTAAAATGCAGATGGAGGGCTACATGTTTCCCTAGTTCACGTCCCCTTGATACTAAGCTACAAATTACATTTGGCCAAGTGTGGTCATTCAATGCACGCATCGGTGCTGCTGTAAAACCCCTTGTTCCGAACCTAGCAAAAATGTATTTATAAGAAAACATTATGCATTCTCATCCTTTTAGTTAAATATATTTGTGTATGCACACATGCACACACACATGTGTTGGTGTGTATGTGTATGTATGTATATATGTATATGGATAGATACATACATATATTCATATCATAAATTAACATAATCTATGCTCTTTTAGAAAGAAAATTAGGCTCAAATCCTAATCAAGCTAGAACACTTCTATGAAAATGGTATGCTATAAACATGAATTAATGTACTTAAGATGCATTTCGGTTTTAGGACTATCGAAGTATTCTTTTTACTCAAATATCTCTGAAGAAAAGACTAAGAATCTTACAAGTTTAAAGCATTTGTCAAGCATCTTACCTAAAACGACGAATGCGTGGAATGGACAAGAGGGTATCTCCAATGTACTCAATGTCATCTGTTGATAGGAAGAACATATCACCACCAGAAATTGTCAAGTCTTCAATTTGTGGATGTGTCTTGAGGTACTCAAAGGCCTCCTTCCAACACTCCCGGTTTGACTTCCCAAAGCTTTGTTTCTTTACTGTGTTGGTCTCATTTCCCTCAATGTAGCTTCTGTAGCAAAACTATAATAGTAGAAAAGAGAGCTTAGTTAATATTTAGTTAATCTAGACAACTTTAGAAATCACTTTCTTCTTTTCGTTTGTACTTGAATCATCATAAACTTTTCCTAGTTTACTATTGTAGCTGAATCATCATAAACTTGTCCTAGCAATGTTCAGGAAAAGGCGGGCTTGCTTCATCCTAAGGCTGGTTCATTTTCGAAGAAAACTCATTTGATTCAATGTGAGGAGGAATTGCCTACTTGTGAAAAATACAAGTGAAAAGGATTTAGGCTGGTTCACCTTTAGCATAGAAAGAGAATATCCTTCTCATGATTAAAGTAGAAGGATAAGATCCTTCTAAATATACATGGATAAGGATTTTCAATAATACATATCAATTTTCAAATTACTTTTAAATTAACCTTTTAAGCTTTAAATTTTCAAGTTTAAAGTTTAAATTTTAAAAGTTAAACGTTCAAGCTTTAATTATAATTAAAGTTGAGGAGTCAGGACTGCAATCTACTACCAGCAAATTGGAGAGAGAGAGAGAGAGAGAGAGAGAGAGAGAGAGCGCCAAATGGCAAAAACTCTCGTTTCATCATGTAATGCATTGCAAAACTCAAGTTGCAACTCAAGTCTACGACTCTACTGCTTGTTCAATATTCATAGTTCTTTCAAGTTTTTGCGAATCTGGTGCCTCCCTGATTCATCAACGATCATTCCTGGAGGTTGGCTGCAGCCTGATCTCCTTCAACTTGCATCCTAGGACCTACACGTGACGCCACGGCAACAGGGCACTAACTGGCGTGGCCACTGCCATTCTAAGTTCTACCATCCTACGCCATCGTCCTCCATGGCTGATTCTGGATAGAAGCGTGGAGCCTGGGCGCCTAGAACTTGGAAGGCTGAAGCCTGCTTTGTTTGAAATATCCTCATCCACATAGTGCATATTCAAAAGGGGGGTCTATAAATTTTAAAATTAGCAACTTAAAATCCCATGTTCGCACATCATGTCATAAGTTTGTTATGCAAGCTATTTTGCTTGAAGGAAAATACTCCATTGAAAAGAGTGTTAAAAAAATAAGAGAAGTAAAAGACGAGGCATTACTTTCATTATTTAGAACTGCATATTTGATTGCAAAGCAAAATTTGCCATTTTTTGCATTTCTTGAAATGATAAGCTTATTGCAAGATTGCCATGCACCATACACTACTAGTCTTTATAATGATGATAAGGCATGTGCTGAAATGATTTTTTGCATGGCATCATCTCTTATGAAAAGTACAATAGAAAAGGTTTTAGCTAGTCCATGGTTTGGTGTTTTAATTGATGAATCAAATGATATCTCCTCACATGGGCATATGGTTATTAATTTATCATATCTTGAGGCTGATTGTATTCCTAAAACAAGCTTTTATGGTATCATATGTGTGCATGATGGCACTGCAAGATCTTTGTTTGAGGCTATTATTAGTGAGCTAAAGAAGCGTAAGCTAGATCTACCTAAATTCGTTGCATTTGGGTCTGATGGATGTTCCACAATGATAGGAAAGGAGAATGGTGTCCAGGCCTTATTGAAAAAACACGTTAATCCATTTTTAACATCAATTCATTGTGTTGCCCATCGTAGTGCCCTTGCAATATCTAGTGTAGCAAAAGAGATGCCTTATTACAAAAAGCTAGAAAAACTTATTAATGTTATAGCTTCACATTTTAATGTTAGCACGAAGAGATTAGAAGGGTTGCAAGCTATGCAACAAGATTTGGCATGTCCCATTCTTCGACTTGAGCATACTTTTGATGTGAGATGGTTAAGTAGATATAGAGCTATTAGTAGAGTATGCAAGTCTTTAGATGCAATACTTGATATCACAAAAAGAGAGGCATTTGATATTTATGAAGAATTGGTTGAGTTCGAGTGTGTTTATTGCTTACAATTCTTAGCCGATATTTTGAGAGGTTTAACAACACTAAGCCAAATGTTTCAAAAAGACTTTGTAGATATCACAACTATAGATAGTCTTGTGAAGAATGAAATTGTATCCATAACACAATATTACATTGATTGTCCTCCTCCTGATGTGATTGCATTAATTGTTGGAGTATATGGATATGATATCCTTCCAGACTATGGGCCTGAAAAAGGATATTTATATACATTAAGAGGTGCTTTGCATGGGAATAAATTTTATGAGCATGATTTAAAATGTAAAATTAATGGAGAAGACTTTAACAAGGCCTTAGAATTTCAAGTTGCTTTTGCCAATTCAGTGGTAAGTAACTTGAACTCTCGATTTCAAGATAATTCTATACTTAACTATTTAAAAATACTTGTGCATGCACAACATCCAATACATGAGAAGGCCTTAAAGAACTATGGAACCCAAGAGATAGATCAATTAACTTCATATTATGGTTTTCCTAAAAAGCTAAATATAGAAGAATTCCTTGCAATGGTAGAAGTTGATGAGTTTAAGAAAGAATTTAGAAGTTTTAAGCATCAAGCTTCTAGAGATTGGATACGATTCACATTGCCAAAGATAACTTCAACACTTGCTTGCAATAGTATGTCGAGGGATGCTTATCCAAATATTCTTACTCTTTATCAAGTAGCTCTTGTCCAATGTTCGAGCATTGCTATTTGTAAGAGAGGTTTTAGTGCTCGAACTGTGATAAAGAGTAAGCTACGTAATCGTTTGGAGATTAAGAGTTTAGATACATTAATGAAAATCTTTATTGAAGGGCCTTCTAAGTTCACTGATATGGAGTTCATTGAGAGTATGGACTTATGGGCTGAAAAAACACATCGACATTTATACACAACATAAGAAATTTGCTCATTGATTTTGCAGTAAATTTGCATACTGATAAGAGCAATTGATTTTTTATGGCCTATGATGATTTTGAAGTCACTATGCATTATTTGCACTTTTGTTGTCTTGATTCTTTTGATTTTAAACCATTTTCCTATCTTAAACTTATTTTTTCCTTGGTTTCTTCTATCTTTTGAATAAAAATCTTTCACATTTATTTTTAGATCATGCTTGCTTTTAATAAAATATGCTTGAACTTGTTAAAAACTTTTTTGTTTATAATTTTGGTTGTATTTCATTACATTCTCTTTCATGTTAGTTTTGTTTTTTCTTTTTGTATCATGGTTGCTTTCAATAAAATGTGCTTGACTTTTTTAAAACTTTTTTGTTTTTTGTTTTGCTTATATTTCATTATGTTATCTTTTATGCTAGTTTTGTTTTTTTTTCTTTTTGTTTCTTCTATGCTTTAACTTCTCTTCTTTTGGGTTTCTATTCTATATGTTCTCTTTACTTTTGTGCTTATGATGTATATACTTCTCTGAGGCCATAGACTCACTAAGAGACATAGAAACCACTTGTATGCATTTGTTTTTATCTATTAAAATTTTAGATATGTAATATAAATCAAGTTGCTTATTGATCATAAGGGTTTTCATTTCTACGGTGTAAGAGATAAGTAATTGAACAAATTCTAAGGAAAACTTTGAAATATAGACTCTTTCAAATAATGGAAAAAAAAACGATTATCCTTTCATTAAAAATTTAAAAGGGAATTTGACCAATTCAATTTGTAAGATCAAGGGAATTGGGCCGGTTCAATTTAGAATGAAAAGGTTTTGGATGGTTCAAATTTTACAGAACCACCTTACACTAAGACAAGAAGGATCTATGTTAGGTTCACAAATTTTTTTTTCCCGAACATTGTGTCCTAGTTTACAATTTGTACATTACTCACCATCTTCTTTTCTTTTATACTTGAATCATCTATAACTATTCCTAGTTTACCTTTGAAAAACGATTGTCTCTACGTGTACATGGTCTACTGCTGTGATTGTTTCTTGTGCCCGAGCGGAAGGTGACATGTTTTCATGTTTCACAATGAAGCTGTCATGCACCAAATTAGGAGGTGTGGTCACTCATGCAGTTACCAACCACAAGGATTATTATAAAAAATGGATAAGGCCAAGACACTAAGTTGTTGTATGTTGCTATGCAAATAAAATAAGTTACACACGTTTTTGTAACTGATCCTCTGTATAAATTAAACTTTATCCAAGGGTGTATACCTGCAATATATAGGGCATACTGTGGTAGAGACTAGAGCAGCTTTGTCAGCATAGCGATGTATAAGGCTGGTTACACACCAAGTAATGGATGGCCAACCCCCACCCAGAGTGTAGGCATGCACTTTTTGAAATTAGGCACAAACATGGGCGTCATACCTTTACACACCAAAGCGACACGATTTGTAAAAAATAAAAAAGAATAAACTTATAAATCTTTTGATTGGTTGCAAATGCAAAAAGTACACCCTTGTCCGCCACTTTACAAAGTGGGCAGGGGAGACTCTCCATCCAAAAATGAGCGGAGAGTTCACTTGTTTAGCAAGTAAACAACAGGTCATGTCCTCTCCAATGTATAAAGGACTACGGACACCAACCTTTAAAGAAGTGTTTTGATTGATCAAAGCTTACAAAGTGGGCGTCCCTTTTTTGATGTTTCCATTTTACGTTGCCGGTACGATGACATGAGTACAGAAACGTCACGATGACATGAGTATTCCGTTACGCGACGCGGGGGGGCGCTCATAACTCACTTCCTCAGATAGACTGTCTCGTAGGGCCATGGGATGGTCGGCCTGGCAGGTGGAGGCCAAGGGGAGGAACTGCTTGCGGATGGGGTCATCAACGGGGTTAGACCAGTCGATGCAGGAGAGTACGTAGGGCGTGAGGGAGATGCTCATGGGGGCCAGCTCCATCCCCAGCAGCACGTCCTCCCGGAACCCACCATCCTCAGCTGGCAACACGTTCTCCAGGAAGGCCGTGATCTGCTCCTTGCTACGCACCGAGTGTATAAGGGAGCATCCTCTTGCTTCCTTACAAAACGGTGTTGAGACGAGAATAGGCAGCGTGGTGCGCCATCTTCGAATTACCCGTTCCTTTGTAAATCCTCCTCAATCTAATACATCTTCTCACTTTCATTCTCAAAACTCTCTCACTCTCTTTTCTTGCAATCGTGTTATGTCGTGATGTGCCGTGTCGTGCCGTGCCGTGCCGTGTCGTGACGCGCTATGACGCATCGTGTCGTGCTGTGACGTGTTGTGACGTGACGTGTTATGTTGTGCCAAAACCAACTTGGGGATATTTACCTTACGCACTCTTAGTGTGTAACACTTGGTATCAGAGCCTCTCCTCACGCGAAGGCAGGTCCTTCAACGGGCGTAGGAGTGATCATAGTGGAAAGCTAATTGTGTCATCAAAAATGGGTGGACGCAACAAAAATAAAAGTGCGGCTAGAGAGGAACGAGATGAAATCTCGGTAGCTCTTGGAATTGGGGCCAGTAAACCTCAAATTGAGGTCGGGGATGAGTACCCGACGGAACATGAGGATGATTTGGATGCAGCATTGAAGGAAAGAGTGGCGCTTCGTAGGGAGCCCAACTCTATTGAGGCCATGCGGGGTATGATGCAAGATCTTTTGGCTACAATGTTACCCAAAGCTATGGGAAAAATTCAGGCTGAAACAGATAATGAAGTTGAACCACATAGAAGACGCAGAAAGAAAGACAGAAGAGATCGGGATGATTCGTCTTCCGACGAAATGGGAAAATTTAAACCACAACCTCCGAACAAATACAAAGGAGAAAGAGACTCTGTCAGCTTAAATAGATGGATCCATGAGGTGGATGGGTACCTCAAATTGATGAAAATTTCAAGCCGCCGCAAAGGTCTCGCAGCAGCTCAGCTATTAGATGGAGAAGCGGCTAAGTGGCTCATGTTTGAAGAGGAACAGCACGGAGGCAAGCTTTCTTGGGAAGATCTACAGAAAGCGATGATAGATTATTTTGTTCCCAAGAATGAACCCTTCAAAGTCAGAGACGAATGGCGGTTTCTCAAGCAATACAATGGAAAAATGAGGGAATACATTCAAAAATACCGATCTCTTATGCTTCAGCTTCACGACATGGATCCGACGACAAAACTACATGGTTTTTTATATGGTCTGCAAAGATGGGCTCGTCAAGAAATAGAAAAACAGGAGCCGGCTACCGTTGCAGATGCTATGAATATGGCTGAAAGGCTATGGGATTTTGAAGGTAGGCAAGTCGGATCCATGCGCAATCCGTCTTCAGGTGGTACATCATGGGCTCCAAGAACAACGCAAGGGTTCAATCAACCTAATGCCAGTACAGAAACGGGATGGTCAAGTCAACAACCCCTTCGAATTGAATATACTGAAGGCACAAGGACCGACTCAAGCCCTGCCAGTACGTCTACATCTTTTAGATCTACAGGTGGAGCCTTCGGTCGAAGCAATTTCTCATCACGGGGGGGTTATTCTAGTGGATATAGAGGAAGAGGGGGCCCCCTAGCATGTAATTTATGTGGAGGGCCTCACTTCGCTCGAGATTGTCCCAAAGGGGCAACGGCGTCAACAAGTGGATCTAGAGCAGCTTATGTTCAACCTAATACCGCGTTGCCCCCATCCACAGTTCACATTACAGAAATTGAAGAAGACAGTAAGAATTGGGATCAAAGACCGAGAGTGGGTGCTGTTGAGGCTAATACCTCTCCTACCATGCCTGTTTGTATTCCTCGCATCAACAATATCTATGTGCAGGCAGCAGTGGAAGATATTTCCCAAAATTTAATGGTGGACACAGGTGCCACACACAATTTTCTTTCACCGCAGGTAGCAGCACGCCTGGGCGTCAGGCTCTCGAAGGCAGCAGGCCTTGAAGTTTCATTCGTGCAGGGTAACTACAAAGCTTGTGAAATGGTAAACGATGTTCTAGTGCAAATAGGGCAGTGGCGCGCAAAGTTAAACTTCATTGTTGTTCCCATGGATGGGTTTGAGGGCATTTTAGGAATGGATTGGGTAGATCAGCACGTGGTGCAAATTTTGGGTATGCAAAGGAATAAGATTTATCTTCAAACCCCAACCACAGTGGTGTGGGTTCCATATTTTCGTAGCAGGTTGCAGGATCATGCGACCTCTTCATCGCCAATTCCGGTGACTAGTCATCTCGACAATAAGCCGGTGAGTCCCTCAACTTCTACTATTCCTACTAACCACACACAGAAATGGATTCCCAAACAGTCATCTCCAAGGCATACACCAGCTAAGCAACCTTCAGCAACAAGTTGTCACGCAGCAGTGCACCACCCTCATAAGTCTTTTTCGCTCCAACGGCAAGCCACACCTACAGAGCCCGAAGTTCCTCAACAACATCAGGAATCTACTTCTTTACCCCAACCCAGTCCCACTCCAAGCTTCACAGGGCATACAGAGGATCACCATCACGAACAACAGGATCAGAATCAAGTCTCACCGATGTCAGAAATTACGGCTAAGCAGCTAGAAAAAGAACTGAAACATGGGAGACAGTTACGTCTTTGCATTACACGCATAATTGAGGAAGAGCCAGTCATTCAGCAGATCATCTGGACCATAGGGAATGACAAGGTGTAACAGCTCCTGAATCAGTTTCAAGATGTCATGCCTGATCATTTGCCCGATGGGTTGCCTCCTCGCAGAAGTGTCGATCATAAGATTAATCTTTTGCCAGGGGTTCAACCCCCAGCTGGGCCGATTTACAGGATGACAGGCACGGAATTGGTGGAGCTCAAGAAGCAGATTGGTCAAATGGAAGCCTCTGGGCACATGCGGCCAAGTAGATCCCCCTATGGAGCTCCGGTACTATTTGTTAAGAAAAAGGATGGCTCACTCAGGCTATGTACTGATTACCGCGCCCTCAACAAATTCACGGTCAGAAATCGATATCCCGTGCCTGTCGTTGATGATTTATTGGATCGGCTTCAAGGTGCTAAGTTCTTCACGCGTCTCGACTTGAGGTCGGGATACCATCAGATTCGCATAGCAGAAGGAGACGAAGAAAAGACAGCTTTCCGAAGCCGTTATGGCAGTTATGAATGGCTGGTGATGCCGAAGGGACTCACTAATGCTCCAGCAACCTTTTGTGAACTAATGGATAAAGTTTTTATTGATTTCCTAGATGACTTTGTAATCATCTACATTGATGATGTCTTAATTTACAGCAAAACTCTGGAGGAGCATTTGGAGCACTTGCACAAAATCTTCTCGCGGCTCCGTCACCATCAACTCTACGTTAAGCCGGAGAAGTGCCAGTTTGCAGTTGAGCAGATAGATTTTCTGGGCTTTCTGATAAAGCCGGATGGTATTGCAATTGATCCTAACAAGGTGCAGGCTGTTACAAACTGGCAACCCCCTACTAAGCTTGCACAACTCAGAGAATTTTTGGGGTTTACAGTTTTCTGTCGCCGGTTTATTCAAGACTACAGCAAGCTTACCGCACCATTAACAGATTTGACATCCCCCACAACTACTTTTCAGTGGACAGATAAGCAACAACAGGCTTTTGACCAACTCAAGCAAATGATGATACAAGCACCAGTACTCAAGATGGCAGATTTTTCCCGCACATTCGAAGTCCATACTGATGCCTCAGCATACGCCATTGGGGGTGTCCTTATGCAAGATGGACACCCAGTTTGTTATGAATCTAAGAAATTGGATGCTACAGAAAGGAGGTGGGCAACACATGAACAAGAGATGTTCGCAGTGGTATATTGCTTAAGGAAGTGGAGACACTATGTTCAAGACAAACCCACCAAGGTCTATACAGACAATATCTCTCTCAAATATTTCCAAACCCAACCCAAGCTTTCGCCCAAACAAGCCAGATGGCAGGATTTCCTAGCAGAGTTTGATATAGAAATTTTACACAAGCCTGGATCTTCTAACAAAATGCCAGATGCTCTCAGTCGAAGAGTTGAGTTACAAGCTATCACAGTTGCTGAAAGTAGATTTGCTGATCAAGTTAGAGAGCACATGCAGGGAAATGAAGAAGCAGAGCAGCTAATCAGAGACATAGAATTGGGTAACACACCATGGGGCATGTATGAAATCAAAGATGGACTTATTCATTATCAGTCAGCATTATATGTTCCGAAGGTGGCAGCTCTCCGCAACCAAATACTCTGGGAGTGTCACGATAGTCCTATTGGGGGCCATTCCGGTCAGATCCGAACCTTCGATCGGCTTAAAAGATTTTTCTACTGGCCGAAGATGCGGGAGGATGTTACACAATATGTTCACACCTGTCCTACCTGCCAAATGGTCAAAGCACAGCGCATGAAGCCACCAGGAGAGCTGCAAGAGATGCCCGTACCGTCCCGTCCTTGGGACGTGGTCAGTATGGACTTCATCACAGAGCTTCCAAAGTCTCATGGTTGTACAGCGATTTTTGTGGTAGTTGATTATTTTTCAAAGCAAGCTCATTTCATTCCAACAGAACCTCCCATTACAGCTCCCAAGGTGGCCAAATTGTTCTTTTCAAGAGTTTTCAAATATCATGGTCTACCTTTGGCTATCATCTCAGATCGGGATCCCCGATTTCTAAGCAACATGTGGAGGGAATTATTCAAGTTATTGGATACGCAACTCAGGTTTTCTTCAGCATACCATCCGCAAACCGATGGGCAGACAGAAAGACTCAATCAGGGTATTCAGGACTACATTCGAAGTTATGTTCGAGCAGATCAGAAAGATTGGGCTCAATTTCTTGATATCCTTGAATTTCATTACAACGCCACACTCCATAGTTCTACTGGGTTTACTCCTTTCGAGGTGGCAACTGGTAAAGAAGTCATAACTCCCATGGCCTTAGCAGCAGGAAAGCAATTTATCGCAGATCCAGATGCTGAAGAGTTTCTGCTCAATTGGAAACAGCGCATGCAAGTCGCTCAAGACACCCTTCGTCAAAACAAGATTTTAGTAGCCAAGAGATACAACATCAATCGCCGCAAACATGTACAGTTTTTCCCTGGTGATTTGGTGTTGGTCAGTTCCAAAAATATAGATCTGCCCAAAAACCTAACTCCGAAGTTCAACAACAGATATTATGGCCCCTACAAGGTGGTAACCAGCATTAATGATGTCACCTACAAACTACAGTTGCCACCCAACGTTTTAATTCATGATGCCTTTCATGTACAACTACTTCGGAGGTTCCATGCCGACACTAGATTCGGTCGTCAACGTCCTTTGCCAGATCAGCTTAAACAACTACCCTTTGAACCTGAAATAATTCTGGCAACTCGCTTCACCGGCAAACATCCCGAATTCCATATCAAATGGAAGAATCGCCCAATCAAAGAAGTGGCATGGGTGATTGAACCTGTAGTCATCGAACATGCCCGTGATTTACTTCTGCAGTTCTACAACGAAAGAGAAAATCCAGATCTCTATCATCCACTTTTACCTCCTGAGTGATTTTCTGTCTCACGATTTGTATAGTGAGGAGTGGACAGAATCAATCTACTTCATCTTTTTGGCAAAGTCCTTTGTTCCACAAGTGTAATTGAGTCAGTGGGCAAGGCATAATACTTCTCCACCTCTAACTATCCGTCTTATCTCACACTTGTAAAAATTCCGTGGATAAGACAGGGCTTGTACATACTTCCCTTGTAAATAGCGGGCTAAGACACTGATCTGCTCTCTAGGAGTGGATTAAGACCCCCGATTCTTTTCAGTCAAAAATCCGGTCCCTCTCTCGCCCAATGAGGACATTGAGCTTTCTCGTGGGGGGGGAGTGTATAAGGGAGCATCCTCTTGCTTCCTTACAAAACGGTGTTGAGACGAGAATAGGCAGCGTGGTGTGCCATCTTCGAATTACCCGTTCCTTTGTAAATCCTCCTCAATCTAATACATCTTCTCACTTTCATTCTCAAAACTCTCTCACTCTCTTTTCTTGCAATCGTGTTATGTCGTGATGTGCCGTGTCGTGCCGTGCCGTGCCGTGCCGTGTCGTGCTGTGACGTGTTGTGACGTGACGTGTTATGTTGTGCCAAAACCAACTTGGGGATATTTACCTTACGCACTCTTAGTGTGTAACAGAGTGGCCCACCTGCCATCAGTAGCTCATGAAGTCCTCCGTCGCCACGTCAGCGTACATTGGCACCTTCCTCCAGAACTCCTCTCCGCCTGCTGCTGGACTACCTGCAAATTACACACAGGCACACCTAAACATGTCAAACGCGATCCGAGCCTCAACTCAAGTCAACAACCTTAGTCAACGTCCCCTCTCTCTCTCTCATCCACCGTCCACGCATGTATATGTTAGTCAAGGCTCAGTACAACGGACCAACGGTCCACTTCTCTCTCTCTCTCTCTCTCTCTCTCTCTCTCTCTCTCTCGTGGCCGGCCTAAGTAGCCCAACACCCACCCGTAACAGTGCTCGTGTGCCCATTCGTGGTCACGACTCCATCTTCGACTAACTGATTGCGTGCTGCCGTATACGGCCGACTTCTTGAGGGAACCGGTCTAGGCCCTCCCGCAGCCGCTAGCTTAATGTAATTGGAAGAGAGAGTAGTGAGCATGCGGACGTTGTTATAGTGCAGCTCATGACCCTTATGATCATGGCATGCACTTGCAATGCCACTGAGCGAGGACAGAACCTTCGAGACGAGCGCCATTATAAGCTACGAGCGAGTGTGTGTGAGGATGAGTATGCGTGGGGATGTATTGGTAGAGAGTTGCCTCAGAGTTGATGATCAATTTAGAGAGAGAGAGAGAGAGAGAGAGAGAGAGAGAGAGAGAATCTTTTCTAGGTGCCTTCGGGGTCATTGTTTAGAGTCCATCCTACTTGAAACTGTTCCCAATTCAAACTCTTCCCACTTGAAAACTTTTGAGAAACCGTAAAATATTAAAATATCTATCTATTTATCTACATAGCTTGGGGAATTGGGACATAACCTAGTACAAGTAATCTACTCAAATATGAGCTTTGAACTCCAATAGATGGAAACTCTCACATGCAATTCAATGGCACATAACTTAGTCAAACATGTCTAAAAAGATATGAACTTGAAATATAATTCAAACATGCAATATATTGTGACATAACTTGTTAGTTCAATCTAACTAAACTAATATGAGCTTAAACACTCTCATATATTAAAAGAATCAATGAGATACTCAGGTTTTAATTAGGATTACTTTAAAATATTCATAAAGAGAGTCTCATGCAACTTTATACCCTATTTGCATGGCTTGAGGTCAATTATATCATGCAAGCCTAGCGAGAAAGAGAATCACATGCAACTAGGATTTTCTAGTCACAACTCTTTGTTTTGGCAAATCATCGATTGAGAATCTTGACAATATCCTACAAAGATTTTGACATTTTCCAAAGTGGTAAGGATTTATTTCTAGTAGAATAGAGGCAAGAGCAAATCTAGGCTTTTAGATTTTGAAGCCTTGGTTTTGGCCATTCTTCTCAATATTTGGTCTAAGCAACTTAATTCATCCTTACAATAATTGGTGAAATAATTCCACTCTAAGACATTAATAATGTTTGGTAAGGAGGACACCTTGCTACAAAGTTGGTGAAACAATATTTCCATGTAGACATTGATAGTATTTGGTGGGGACGAGAGGACATATGAACCCATTGGCTTGAATATAAAAAGTGGTTTGAACTTGAATCTAACACAATATTTATTTCCCATAAGATTGTATGTTTCCCATCAGTGCTCAGTAGAGAACTTTCCCTATGACCGAGCTTTAGCATATTGGATATCAGCCAAAACTCGGCGAAATCAATTAGATATCAACACAAGGTCAACATCAGTACCATCATCATCGTTAACAAAACTACATGAAAATGATGAAGTTTCTAGTACTGATGGATGGCAAGCCTAAGATAATCAAGTTGCTCTTTGTGTAATCAACTTGAATGGTGAAGCTTTTGTATAGGCAATCCAAGTGAATGTTGCACTGTGGCTTATCAATACATTATTTATAGGCATTTGCTCACAGGAAAGTTGAGCTTTAATCAATGTGTATTGACTTGATTTACCTTGCTTTAGTTGTACTATTTTCTTGGCAATAATACAGTCATGGTTGAATTATCTTTCATTCAATGTTTTTCTATGTTATTATTAAGAAAACTTTACCATCTTGAGTTCAAAAATAACACTTTAAACATTTTATAACTTTATTATTTTCATAAAAAATATTCGCCAATCGATTATAGGATATCTTTGGGTTAGAGAACAAATTGCCACACTTTCGAAAGTCTAAAATATAAGTTTTGCCACATATTCTATGACATGAAAGTAAACATTGGCTCTTAAAATCATCTATGTTCCTTATCCCCTATGGATTTTGCAATCCTTCAAAGGAATGCTACCTTATGCCCCTTATTTCAAGCCAAGGTGGAAAGACTTCAGTCCAATCGATTTACTGTGATATTCATTTGAGCAATTTCATGAGTTTGTTCCTCCAGAACACTCTTTCTTTGTTTATTATCAGCAACACAAGATCGTCTTCTATATCAAGCTCTCAATTATGGATTTGCCTATTCCAAAGGATGGTTGGAGTGGAGCTTGGTCTACTGATTTATTGACTTAGGTGGCTAGAATAGTTTTTGAAGACTCTGTGACTATAGACACTATGTTGATGTCTTATATGTATTTGAGAGGTGATTTATTAATTCCAAATGATGAAGATTTAGCTTGGTATGTAGGAGATGTGGTATTACAAGCTACATTACATATCAGATATTTGGAGTTGTAGATTGATCAGATGTTCCAGGTCTATTCTTCTTAAGTGACTAATTGTCCTGAAACCTTTTGGCATACAATGATTGACTCTGTGATCCTCAATCAATGAAAAAACAAAGCCTATATTCATGTGCAGAATATTGACCAACTGAGAGTGGACCTCTTAGCCCAGCTTTCAAAACAACCGCCTTTTGATTTATCATTCTTTGATGATTACCATCGTCGATTTGTCTTAGGTCCATCGGTTCAACCTCAACGTGCTTCTCAAATTCCTATTTTCACACAGTATTCTTTTATTGAGGATCGAGTATTTTCCCCTCCTTCGTGTTTTCCTTCCCCATCTATAAATATTCCTTCCACTTTTCTAGCCTATTTACTAACATCCTTTTTAACAGATTCTCCTAAGCTCTTAGCTAATCCCTCTTTAGCTCATTCTTCGTTTTATGATTTTTCTTACCCATCCCTTCATCCTTTTTCACTGGTTCCTCTTCCCTCTCCTACTACTTCCATCCGTCATCCTCGTCAGTTGGTTAGTGGGTATGCATGCTTTGATTAGAAGATTCCTAGAAGACGAGGATGGAGTGGAGGAGATTCACTTACCGGACCTTAGATCAATTGGCCATTAATTCTAGGAGAATGGATGACTACTAGCCCAAGCTTTCTAGAACTATCTTTATTTTGCTTAGCATAATTCACAATCTTCAAATCCTTCAGTAAGATTGACTGCTCACTTAGCTTGGTATTTGGTGTATATGCATAGTCATTCGTATAATGATCAGAAGTCGATACCAAAGATGTGCATGAATGTGAATGTGACTATTGATCCTCAACAACTTGATATCTTATACTTTCATACTCTTTGTTTGCCTCTCGTTTATCTAGCAGATACCTTGTCTTGGTGGAGAGGATGTGGTGTTTGCAAATTTTCCAAAATCCTCCCAAAACTTTTATAGATGAATCTTTCTCTATGGATCGGTTCCATAATCAGCAAGCCTTCAAACGGGATCATTTTCATTGATACCCATGAATGTAATTTTTGATGATTCATAATGATATCTCTTTTGGAGGTGCCATTCAGATAGTTGTTTTGTAAAAAGTGTGTGTGTGATATAGTTATTCTATATGATGGGGTCGTGGTGATTGGAGATTTAACATTGTTCAAGAAGTTATCTTTTTGAGGATTCGTGGTGATAATGATGCTAAATGGATAGTTCAAGATGCAAAGATGCATAACCTCTTATATCCTTTAATAGTTTGTTATGCTTTTATCTTTCAAAGTTATGATAATGGATAAAGGTGTTTTCCTTTCGTTGTAATTCTTTACTAGATACAAGTTATAAATTGGGGTCATGTTTGGATGATGTTTATTGAAGAAGCTAAAGAAGATCAAAAGGAGCTATATTTTGAACTTGTATTCTCTTTTTTCTAGGTCCCGAGGATGCTACCTGATTAAGTGTGGGGATATGATGAGGGTTGAAATGACTTGATTTTTTGGGTTGATTTTTGTTGTTTTTATGCACTGAATGGTGAATTTTTGATAGATTTTATATGATGTTTAGTTGTTTTGAAAGTGTTTGGGAGTTTTTTGGATGAGATTGATTGGGTTTGAGAAGCTCATGATATTTTATAGTGGAGATATAATGTTCTGACATGTTTTATTGATGTCCCGTTAGTGTCTGATTGGTTCTATTTGAGTCTCTTGACCTTCTATTTTGTTATGTTTTCCTTCTATATGAGGGGTTGAAGTAATGATTGATAAAGTTTGAGAGTGTTTGGAAGCTTTTTATTTGATTCTTGATGGGTTTGAGTGATTTAACTTGAGCTAAGGGCTTTCTGATGACAGTTTATATGGTTCTGCTAACCCTCTGTTGAGATTCTGTAGAGCCTTTATCTCTATTCTTTTTTGTTCTATATGCCTCTGTAAGTGTGATGATGGATCAATATGTAGCTTGTGGAAGTTTTCAAATCTTGGGAAGAGATAAATGTAATTTCGAATTAGCTCGAGGAAGTTGAAGAAGTATTTGTTGAAGACTTAAAGTAAAGACTGAAGTGACAGTGACGCTATGGAGCTACGAAGAGACACTGTAGTGGCTTTGGTGACCTTTCATATTAGACATACCTCTTGGGAGGGGTATCCACGACCTAAGAGGGGTTATGAATGATTATTCTTGATTATCTCATTGTACAATTGAGAGAGATCATGTATGAGAGAGAGTGAGAGTGAGAGATAGCCGAATCTATGCAAAACAATGTATCTATGAGTGAGAGATTGTGAGAGAAAGCTATGGAACTATTGAAGAAGAATACTTTGTGATGAACTCCATTCAAAGTGGTGTATTATCTTGTGTATTTGTGGTCTCTTGATGAATTATAGAAAGAATATGAAGAACACAATTAATTTTGTTCAAGCTAAAGCTGTGGGAGAATTGTTTCTATATAGTTGCGTGAAGATTTCCTATTCTTGGTTTTTTTTTTCCTTGTTGTGGACATATCAAATATGAGAAAGATGTTTGTTGATGATACAAGATGGATTTTCTTACAGTAGATTGCCCATTTTCTTGGTGTTCCTCTTGGGACTCCATCTAATCAAATTATCAACATGATATGCATTACTAAAATTTTCATTCAGCTCTTTCCATGAAATGCAAGAGGATTGAAATTAATAGAATGAATAGGGAGAGGATCTTACCATTTAGTGACTCACTGCTCACTTACTCTTTTACAATGGATTATGATATATTTTGCCATGAATAAACAATTATCAACAAGTCAATGGATTAGAGTAAGTAATGTAATCAACCAATTGGGCTTTAATCAATGGGCTTGAGTGTCATGCTGAAACTTCAAAGCAAGAGCTTCTAATTTATTAATTGAATCCAATATAAATCAAGTAAACAATGTATTCTATGAACGGGCTAATTTAACTAAAAATTTGATGAAAATTTTACAATTCTTTAATCTCTCAATCAATTCGATGAAGTTCAGCATTGGATGAATGAGAGAGATTAAAATGTAAAGAGGAATACCTTTTGTTTATTTGACGAAGGCTTGAATGTTTCCCAAATGCTTGATGAAGGCTCCAATTGCTCAATGTTATTGAAATAATCTTCAATCCTTGTGTATTTAGTGCTTAGAAGCAATCTTGAACCTTCAAAAGCTTGAGATTGAAGCTTTAAACCTGTTTCCACCAAATTTTGACTCCATAGAAGCTCTTGAAGTGAATCCTTGGCCATCCTTGCTCAGTTCTTGCAATTTCTTCACGAATCTTTACTGAAATGAATCCCAAGGTTGAAATGATGAACAATCTTTGAGAAATTGAAGAAAAATTAAAGATTGAGTTGAAGATTTCATGGCTATCCATGGACTGCATAGTTAATATTTCAAAATATCTTAAAGATGAAGAATGGAGTGCAAATCTTGATGATTACTGAAGGATTTCACTTGTCAATGCCCAGGTAAAGCACCATGCTTGGAGGATGGAAAATAGAGCCCAGAATTAAGCTGAAATTAAGCTTAATTCTTGGCCCAGGTAAAGCACCATGCTTGGAGGATGGAAAATAGAGCCAAGAAAGTAAGCTGAAAAATGCTTTATATTTTTTTGCCCTGTTTTGTGCACCATGGCTGAACTTCCCTGAAGCTTATTGGTAATCATCATGAAGGATTTGAAGCAAGGAATATTGATCAAGTGTTGCTTTGTGAGGAAACCAAAGGATTTGAGAGATAGAAGAAGATCTTGGTTGCATACCTCATGAAACCTATAGGAAAGCTCTAAGAAAGGGAAAAGAGAATCCTCTCCTTGGAAAGTAACCACAGTTTGTTTCTCTTCTGAGTTTGGTTAACTCCTATTTGACCAAATTACATTTAAATTAATATGTACTAGATGTATGACCTGCCATTTTAGCCACGGTTTAGCCGAATCTCTTCAAGATCTTTGTCAAAGACCCAAGTTTAGTCTTTTCTTCAAGAAGAACACCTGTAAGTACTTGCCATGTCCCTCCTATACTTGCTATCCAAGATTTAATGGAGGAAAATTGGAGAAAAGAAGATTGGAATGAGAAAATCAAATGGGCCAAAAGTCTATGCTCTGATACCACTTGTCAAGGAGAGAAATAGAGAAATACTAAAAAAGGAGAGAAAGGTAACAAAAAAAGAGAAGCCATAGAAGCTATGAACAAGGAGGTGAGGTAAGAGACAATAATATATTAATGTTCCAAAAAGATGTGAAAAATTATATCTCTCTCCCTTTTATACCTATGGCAGTATGACAACGTATTATTATTATTTCTACACTAAACATCTCTTCTTCCCAGATTCTTACATCTTCTCTTACACATCCCTTACAAAGATAGAGATAGAGTCTGAAGAAGATGATGATAAAAGTCAAGATGAAGATTATGGAAGCGAGGTGAATGAATCTATTCAACTTGAAAGGATACTAATGAGAAGAAAGTCTCAGAGGCTTCAGTAGAAGTTGAAGATCCCATGATGTGGGGTAGAATGACTCTAGTACCGTTTGGACTAGTAAATGAATCACATCCAATGCAAAACCTCTATAGGAAATGGATTAAGCAAAATAAGCTCTTCTTTAGCGATGGATTTGTCACTCTAATTTACCCTTCTCAAGAAAGGACGATGATGATGCACCTTGCTAATAAACACAGCCTAAATAGAACTCAGATGGTTCTTGCTATGTGACATTCCTAGAGATGCATCCTTAAAAGATGAGTCAAGAAAAGAGATAAATAACTCTTAAACAAAATCTAAAATAGTCATGATACTATTTTAGCATTCCAAAGAGCCAAAAATAAGCCACCATTGAAGAAAGTAGTCACTTTTAGTGGAGCATCAAAGATGAGGATGCCATTTCCTTGAAGGAGTTATATACCTAGCCTATAGTCCATGGTAACTTCATCCACAAAGTGGAAGGTGAAAATCAATTAGCTTTTGTGGGTACATATGAAATTGAACATCACTTGAAGGTGGGTACCAATCTTCCAGAAGAGGAGTTGTTGGTCTTGCATGACTTACTAAAGGAGAACTTAGATGTGTTTGCATGGTTGTATAAAGATCTAAAGGGGATTGATCCCATCATGTGTCAATATCACATCGACCTCGAGCTTGATGTCAAAGCTGTGAGGCAAGGACAAAGGTGCATGAATCCAAGGTTAGGTGCAGTTTTATGCTAGAAAGGCTGCTCAAAGCTTGATCATCCTATTTACTATTCCAATTTTAAGGTCACTGATTGGGAAATGAACTACACAGTGATGGAGTTTGAGTGCCTAGAAATGGTGTTTGCCTTGGAGAAGTTTCAACACTGCCTGTTATCAATGCAGTTCAAGTTTTATGTGGATCATGAGGCACTATCCTTCCTAATGAATAAGGCAGATATTAAAGATAGAATGATGAGATGGGTCCTTCTATTCTAGGAGTTTGATTTTGAAGTGGTTACCAAGTCTGATCACTTCTATGTTTTGGCCGATCATTTGTCGTGGATCCCTCAAATTGAAGAAGAGGAGCAGGATGATTTGAACCTTTCTAATGCTTCCATATTTTTTGTCAAAACAATAACCCCTTGGCTTGGATATGTTGTCCAAGTATGGTATGACAGCATGCAAACCACTTTCAGTCTCGTTGGAGCAGAATGTAAAGTTTATGCAAACATTGCCAACATCCTGGTCACATAACAATACTCCCCTAGCATATCTAGCATAGAGAATAAAAAGCTTCTACTGAAATCACTCTCCTACACTTTGCTAGGTGGCGCTTTGTACAAGAGAGGCAAAGATGAAGTGATGTGGAGATGCATTGCAGGAGATGAGATGGGGATAGTGCTAAAAGCATGCCATGATAATCCGTGTGCTGGACACTTTGCAAGAGAAGCGATAGCTAGAAATGCCTTGCTCATAGGTTATTGGTGGCCTATACTACACAAATATATGTACAATTACTGCAAGCATTGTGATGCTTGTCAGCCGTGTCACCATTGGTGGTGGATAAAAAAACTTATCAAATCCAATGCTATGTCACTATAGCCAATTCTTTCCTTAAAGTTGTTTGAGAAGCGGGGCATCGATTTCGTGGGCCCAATCAATCCTTCAGTCAAAAGGAAGAAGATGCAGTACATCTTGGTATGTATGGACTTTGTGATGAAGTGTGTGAAGCCAAAGCTCTCAAACAAGATGACGACAATAGTGTAGCCCTGTTTCTATACAAGAATATCATCACTTGCTTTTTGATAGTCCCTTAGAGCTAGTCAATGAAACAGAAGCGCTTATTTCTTTTATAAGATTATGGAAGAGTTGACAGAGCTTTATAAGATACGCCATCGCAAGTCCACACCCTACTATCCCAAAGCCAACGGCCAAGTCAAACTTACCAATTACATCATCTGTTTGATCTTGACAAGGATAATTGCTACACATCACTGTGATTAGGATGATCAACTTATAGAGGCCCTATTATAAGATTCAAGATACACACTCGACTTTATTATATATTTAAAAGATATATGATGAATATTATGTTGGTGCAGAGAGAGAACAGATGAGAGAAAAGAAAGATACAGAGAGAGAGAGAGAAAGAGAGAGAGAGAGAGAGATAGAGAGATTGACAACACACTAGGGACTGGAAGATGGGCCAGTCCCCCCCCTTGTGGAGTTATATTATTGACAAGGAGCAAGCTCCTCTATTACACATAAACCAGTTCTTACTTGTAGATCTTGGGAACAAGATCACAGTTCCTTGCACAATATACAACTGGCTAATACTTGCACAACTTGGGAGTTGGCACCTTTTGATCCTTCTTGAGTCTCTCCTTCTCTCCTACACAATATGTGTAGGGCTCTCCTCTTGGAGCTTGATTTCACCAGAGATTCTGCAGCACTTGCACCTTCTTTCCTATACAATATATGTAGGGATCTTCTCTTGGAGCTTGATTTTAGCAGAGCTTCTGCAGTACTCGCATCTTCTCTTCTCCTCTTGGAAGTTGATTTTAACAGAGCTTCTATAGCACTTGCACCTTCTTTTCTCCTCTTAGATGCATGCAAAGTGATGCTTCCTTCACCTCTCCCACACCCAAGGAGAGCCTTCTCTTTTATAGGCCTCAAGAGCTTCTCTTCTTGGAGAGAGACTTGAGTGCAAAGATTGGAAAGGTTGATCTTCATGCAAGATAAGATATGGCTATTCCAAGACCTACTCTCTGTAGCACCAATTTTGAAATATCTCTTTGTGCATTGCTCAGATGGAAAAACGTCTAGCACAAAAGTTGTAGATCTTGTTGTTTTCGATAATCCATGTAAACCGTTTTTAGAGATCTACTTTCTATCGCGAGATATTTTAAAAATGAATTCACCATGTGTATTTTAAGAAAAGCAGATTTTTAAACTCTACTCTTAACTTATGGTCCATGCAACCACCTTGAGGCATAGATAAGGAGAGTTCATTAGATTTCCTTAGGCCTCAACCTTAAGATTGACTTCCCACAAAATCTTGTGTCATCTTAGACCTTAGAAAGAGAAAATCACTTCTCTCTTCACTTCTAGAGGATCACATCTCTAGTCTTTCTTAGTGAGAGAATTGCCTCTCTCGTTTTTTCTCAGTGAAAGAATTACTTCTCTTCTTAATTCATTAAGAGAGAAAAGACCTTAAGGGAGAGGATGACCCCAAATGAACACAATGCTTATTACACACAAGTAAACGTTCCTAGGCATCCCCGGATGCACACATAAATACATATACACAATGCTAATGCACTTCCTCTTCTTAGAACTTAATCCATCTTCATTTATGTGTAACTCCTTGGTTTTTGTGTACACTCTTACACTTGACAGACACTTCCTTCCCCCTTCATAACTTGTATTGTTTGTACCAGATATCCCCGTCACAGTGCTCTGATCACCCCATTAAGTGATGCACTAGGAATATTGGTGTCTAAATAGTCTCATGGCCATGCTAGATCATTATCAACACTTAAAGAAAAGTGAGTCATTAGTTTATTGATATAAATTTACTAAATAGAGAATAGACAAGCGAGTCATTATTTTAGTGATATAAATTTACTAAATAGAGAATGTGTAATAAGCAATCAATTTAGTGACATCCCTCTGGCTTCTAAATAGTTGACATCAACTGTAGAGGGGATGCATAGTCCTTAAGAAAGATTTGGAAAGTCTTGTAGCTCTCTCTCATTCATAAATTGAGCATACAATGGGGGATAATTCTTAAACTTAACCAGATACTTCCGTAATATCTTGCTTGACCTTAGAGTGTTGTCCTGATGGTGTAAAATTATTTCATGCACAAGGAACTCTTCTATTTCTTCTATGTCATGTAAATCTTCCTTGATTAGTTCCATTGGAGGTTCTCCAATATAGGGACGTAGCAAACTTATATGGAAAGCATTATAAATGTTCCTATGACTTGGTAGATCCAAACAAAAAGTTACATCGTTTATCTTCTCTATGATCTTAAAAGAGCCATCATAGCAATTAGAAAGCTTAACCACTTTACTCTTTTGACATTTTTGCTTCTTCAAGTGAGCCTTCTCAAACTTAAGAAGAACATAATGTCCCAACTTGAGATCTAACTTACGACAACGCTTATCAGCTTCGTGTTTATGCTTCTCTTGTGTCCTTTGGATAGCAGCCTTTACTTGAGTGAAAGTTGTGTCAATGTCTCTTAAAAACTCATTTGCTACAAAGATCTTATCCTTCATAAGAAGAATGTGTGGTAAATGAGGCCTACCATAGATAATCTCAAAGGTGCCTTACCAGTACTAGAGTGCACCGTATTATTGTATGCAGACTCTACTAAAGGCAAATACTTTTCCCACTCTCTTTGATTATCAGAGACATAGGATTTCAAAAGGTCCAGAATAATAGAATTAGCACTTTCACTTTGCCCATCCATTTGAGGATCATAAGAGGATTAAAACTTTAAGCGAGTCCCGAGGTTCTCGGTGAGAGCTTGCCAAAAGAGGTTGGTCATGCGGGGATCTTGATCACTTATAATAGACTTAGGCATGCCATGATGCTTGAAAATATGAGCAATGAATAGCTTAGCCATATGATTGGATTTGATTGTCTTTCGCATAGGTATAAAGTGAGCTTGCTTATTGAACTTATCAATGATAGTCTAGATTGCATCCTTGCTTGCTTGTGTCCAAGGAAGCTCCATGATAAAGTCCATGGCTATACTTTTCCAAGGCTCATTGGGAATAGGTAATGGCTTCAGTAGACCAGGTGATTTATGCTTATCATACTTTATATTTTGGTATATTTTGCACTCATAGACATATCTTTCAATGTCAGCTCTAAGAGTGGGCCAAAAGAAATATCTTTCCAATGCTTGAGTAGTGGGTAGAATACTCCTATGTTGAGTATATGGAGATGCATGTGCTTCATCCATTACCTTGTGTTGCAATGGTAATGCTGCACAAATTTCTTGATGATTATACAAATAACCATCTTGAATCGAGTAAGGTGTAATCGATTGACCTGAGTTAAGCTGGGATCCCATATGGTTGAGAAGTCGGAATTAGTTGCATACATTTTGGATAAATCCATGAACTCGTTATGGTAAACAGTTGTGATTGCATTCACTCGAGGTTGTCGTGATAGAGCATCTGCTACCACATTCTTAGTTTTAGATGTGTGAAGGATTTGGAAGTGAAACATAGATAAGAAAGTTACCCAACGCATTTGTTTCTCTGAGAGCTTCTTCTAAGTGAGGAAGTATCTTAGACTTTCGTGATCTATTTTAATAACAAAATCTGCACTAAGTAAATAGTGTTTCCATACTTGAAGAGCATGTACCACCGCCATAAGCTCTTTCTCATATACTAGAGCATGTAGCTCATGGTCCTTAAGGTGTCGACTCTCAAATGCTACTGCATGATGCTCTTGGTTAAGCACAGTTCCAATGCAATCCCCAAAAGCATTGTAGTGAACTTCAAAAGGTTTTTGAAGATCCGCAACTATGAGAAATGGTTTTTGAGTCACAAGAAACTTAATTTTTTCAAAGGCTTGTAGTTGCCTTGATCCCCAGCAAAAAGGCATTCACTTCTTAGTAAGGTCATGTAGAGGAGATGCAACATACGCAAAACCTCATATGAACCTCCTGTAGTATGAACATAGGCCCAAGAAACTTCTAACTTCATGTACAAAAGTAGGTGTAGGCCATTCAATAATGGCTTGAATCTTCTTAGGATGCATTCTCACCAAATTTGAGAAACAATATGGCCCAAGTAATTAATTTTTGAAATGAAAAATTCACTCTTCTTAGCATTGACGTGTAGTCTATGCTTGCGAAGCTCTTGAAAAACAATAGATAGATGTTTTCTATGCTCTTCTTCAGACTGTGAAAATATTAGAATGTCATTAAAGAAGACACCTGAACTTTGAGTGAGGTTTGAACATTCTCTCCATCATTCGATTGAATGTGGCAGGTGCATTAGTCCAACCAAATGGCATGACTAAAAACTCATATAATCCAAAATTTGTACAAAAAGCTATCTTATGAACATCTTCAGCTGCTATCCGTATCTGGTGATAGCCACTCTTGAGATCAATGCGACTAAAGATACTAGCCCCTTGCAACTTATCCAAGATATCATCTATCCTTGGGATAGGAAAACGATTCTTGATTGTGATCTTGTTCAAAGATCTGTAGTCTATGCACATACGAAAAGAACCATCTTTCTTTTGAATAAGTAAGACTCCAGAGCAGTATGGAGAAGAGCTAGGTTCAACTAACCCTTTTTCCAATAGTTTGTTTACTTGTTTTAGGATCTCCTCTTGTTGACTTGCACTTACTTAGTAAGGCAGTTGGTTGGGTGGTGAACTACCTCGGATAAGATCAATTGTGTGATCTTCCAGGCGCTTAGGAGGTAAATTTCCTGGGAGTGAATCACCAAAAAAATCTTCATATTGTTTAACAAAATCATGACTGGCTTGATCAATTAAAGAGAGGGGTTCTTTTAAAGTCTGAGACTTAGAAGCATTAGTTGGTATTGTGTGTTCATTAGAGGCATCAAGTGCCCTTAAATCATTAGCTTATTTTGACTCTCTCACAAAAATCATGTACATAGAAATAGCTTTCTTCATTTCTTTAGAAATGCTAACATGACTAACCATTGGCACAGGCCAATCTCCAGCATCAACAATGCATACTATGTTCCGACCCTTGAATTAAATGCAAGGGTCTTCTTACCAAAATCAGAAAGAGGTCTAATCTTGTAATGCCAAGGCATACCTACGATAACATCACAGTTACCAATGGGTGCAAGTAGAAAATATTCTTGGTCTCGGTAATCCCCCTAACTCACCACAAAGAAAGCACCTTTCTTCCTCTTTGTACTTTTGTATCTCAAAGGGTGAGAGATACTTGCGCTTCTTCTTATTACCCTCAGGCTTTGAATATTGGTCATGGGTAAAGGTAGGTCTTCTTTGATTAGTCCTATCTCTTGGTTGATCATAGAGCTACTCTTGTCTAGCTCTATAAGAACTCATCTCTAACTTTTGAGATGTACCAGGTGTATGCAAACTTTCAGCTATGATGGCAAACTCCATCATGCGAGATAAGGTTTCATGTGGATACACCTTTATGGTTCTATGTAAATGAGGGAGTAGGCCAGCTTCAAACTTCCTTTTCTTCTTTTCATAGTTGATCTCCATGAAAAGAGTAACTTTGAGAAGAGTAGACCAAAACTTGTCCACATAACTAATGACCTTCTCATGCTCTTTCTAGCCTAGCCAGTCCCACTCCTTCTTGACATCATTCTCAAAATCAAGAGGCAAAAACTGAGCATAAAACTTCTTCTTGAACTTTTCCCAAGTCGTAGGTTTCCTTCCCTCCAAAATGAGAGTCAACTACCAATTGCTAACGGTGTCTTTCAAGTGCATGCCTACATGCTTGAGCTTGGAATTTTCTAAGAAATTACCATTTAGAAAAGGCAACTTCAAATTGCCTGACAAAGACTAACACCTTAGTAGGATCTCTCTTACCGGAGTAAGACTCAAACTTTATATTCTTATCCCCATACTTGAAATTCTTAGTCTTCTTAAGCTTGCTCCTCTTATGGTCCATCTTTGTCCATTTGCGGATTGCATGAGACTTAGAACCAAGAGAGTAGAAACTAGAAGATGATGATGAGGAGGAGAAACTTGAATAATCAGGGGAGTAATTGGTTGCTGAGGGAGATGAATCCCTCCTTATCCGCTGAAAGGTGAGAAGGATCGAAGCTTGCACGCGAGCTATGGCGGGAGAGCAAGAGCAAGAAAGAGAGAGACAAGAAATGGGAACTCCAACAGTCACAATGTGTGACCGAGCCTTCCTTTATTTACTAGTCACTAAAAAATGAATGTAAAGAATAAAGTGACGTGACGGGCGCCCGCCACCTACAGTGTGCAGTGGCGGGTACTGTCAGTGTAGTAATACACGGGGCGGCACGGCGGAGGCTCCTTTACCCCAACAACCTCCCACTTAAAGGCGAATCTGCCCCAGTGAGAGAGAAAGAAAAGAAAAAGACAGTAAAACTGTACATAGGTACAAGGGATGAGGAAAGGCAACATCTCATCCAACGCCCATCAATCTCCTGAGGAAGGCAAAGCGCTTAGTAGTGAGGCTTTTCGTGAGCAGATCTGCAGGATTCTCATTAGTGGAGATCTTGACAAGGTCAACAGACTTGTCCTCCACGACGCCATGTATGAAGTGATACCTCACCTCAATGTGTTTTGTCTTCGCATGGAAGACCGGATTCTTAGCCAACTGAATGGCACTCATAGAATCCGAATTCAGTGTAGGTATAGCATCAATCCCAAGGTCAGCAACTAGACGGCCTAGCCATATGGCCTCCTTGCAAGCCTCAGTGGCTGCAACATACTCGGCCTCAGTGGTAGAAAAACCCGTACACTTCTGAACCCTGGACATCCAAGAGATAGCACCTCCAGCATAGGTGAATACATAGCCAGAAGTGGACTTCCTACTATCTGCATGTCCTTCATAATCGGAGTCAGTGTACCCCACGACCCCTGTATCCTGGCTGCCATAGCAAATACACATATCTGTTGTGCCCTTCAGGTACCTCATGATACCCTTCACGGCATCCCAATGTTTCCTACCAGGTGTAGCCATATAGCGTGCCACAACACCAACTGCAAAGGCAATATATGGACGAGTGGCTATCATGGCATACATCAAACTGCCCACGACTGAAGCATAAGGGATCTGGACCATCTCGGCCCTCTGCTCATCTGTCTGCGAACAATCGGCCTGTGATACCTTCACATAAGAAGGCAATGGACAGCCAATAGGCTTTACGTCCTGCATGCGGAAGTGCTCAAGGACTTTATGAATATACTCCCTCTGTGACAAGTAGAGGAGTCCCTGATGCCTGTCGCGTCTAATGCGCATACCAAGTATGTGAGAGGCCTGTCCCAAATCCTTCATCTCAAAGCTCTTCTTCAGCTGAGATTTAAGAGCATCTAGCTCATCATGAGCTTTCCCTGCTATCAGCATATCATCCACATAGAGTACCAAAATAAGTAATGAACCATCACGGGCTTTCTTCGTGTAAAGACACAGATCCATAGCACTCCTGCTGTAGCCCTGTGACTGCATAAAGGCATCAAACTTATGATACCATTCCCTAGGTGCCTGCTTCAAGCCATAAAGACTTTTCTTCAACTTGCACACTAGGTGCTCCCTGCCAGGTTCTGCAAAGCCCTTAGGCTGCTCCATATAGATCTCATCATGCAAGTCCCCATGTAAGAAAGCCGTCTTGACATCCATCTGATATAGATCTAAGTCAAGCTGAGCAACCAAAGCCAAGACCAAGCGCAGGGTGGTCATCTTAACCACAGGAAAAAAGACCTCATCAAAGTCTACACCATGCTCCTGCTTAAAACCCTTTGCTACCAATCTAGCCTTGTATGCCGGCTTGGGGTGTCCAGGGATACTTTTTAGCTTGTACACCCACTTGCATGGCAAAGCCTTCTTGCCCTTAGGCAAGGCAACCAAATCCCAAGTCTCATTCTTATGCAAGGAGTCGATCTCAGACTGTATAGCCCTCTCCTAGGAGTGACTGTCACCCCTGCGCATAGCCTCATCATAAGTGAAAGGCTCTCCTGCATCTGTAACCAAAATATAATGCATAGAGGGCTGAAATCTATCAGGTGGACGTCTGTCTCTAGCAGACCGTCTCACTGCAGGCTCTGCTGTCTGCCCAGCTGCCTGTCCAACACCCTGACCATGAGCATCTGCTGCTGCAGCCAGCTATAGGCTGTCCAACTAGCTGTGCAGGAGCTCTAGGCTCCTCCTAAAAGATCACTCTGCGGATCTCAACCACTTTCTCAGGCTGCCTGTACATCTTGTCTTCATGGAAGACTACATCATGGCTGCGTACTATTTTCCGCGCCTGCGGATCCCATAGGCGATAGCCCATCTCTCCTAAATCACCATAATCAAGAAAGATGCATTTAATGCTCTTTGGATCCAACTTACTCCTCTTGTCCTTGGGCATATGGCAGAATGCCTCACATCCAAAGACACGGAGATGCGCATAAGAGGGTGGCTTACCAGCCCAAACTTCCTCTGTAACCTGGAAATCCAATCCACTAGAAGGCGATCGGTTTATGACATGCACTACCGTACTAACTGCCTCAGCCCAAAAGCTCTGTGGTAGGCCTGCATGGCTAAGCATAGAGCGGACACGCTCCTGAATAGTCCTGTTCATGCGCTCAGCCAAACCATTCTGGGCGGGGGTGTAAGGGGCGGTCAACTGACGCTTAATACCTTTGTCATCACAAAACTACTCAAAAGCATGTGAGACATATTCTCCCCCATTGTCAGTCCTAAGGCATTTCAGCCTATACCCAGTCTGGTTCTCAACAAGAGCAAGCCAACGCTGAAAGACTGCCAAGACATCGGACTTTTGCTTTATGGGATAAGCCCACACTTTCCTAGAAAAATCATCAATGAAGGTAACAAGGTACTTTGCGCCACCCATAGACATACACGGCATGGGCCCACAAACATCTGAATGCACCAAAGCCAAGGGCTCACTCATGCATGGCCTACCCGATTTCTTATGCGTAGACCTATTCTGCTTACCATAAAGACAATGATCACATGAGTCAAAACGTGCATAGTCCAAAGGCGGAAGATACTGCAAACTAGATAACATTTTCATTCCCTTCAAAGACATATGCCCTAAACGGGCATGCCAAAGTGATACATGTGGGATAGAGCCCACTACCAAAACATGGTCTACAGAAGACCCAGATACAACAAGAGGATAGAGGCTGCCAGCCTTGGCGCCTCTAGCAAGCACAAGTCTGCCTTTGGTAATCTTCCAGGCAGAATCCCCAAAACAGACATGAAACCCTGCATCATCCAACTGTCCTGCAGACATAAGACTGCACGTAAGCGCAGGTACATGACGTACATCCCTGAGCAAAAAGGAACTGCCAGTGGAAAACTGCAACTGAATATCTCCACAGCCCACAATATCAAGAGACCTGTCATCTCCAAGTCTGACTGATCCAGATACAGTACGGTAAGAGTGAAACCACTCACGGTAAGGCGTCACATGGAAGGACGCACCTGAATCCAATAACCACCACTGTGCATACATACTAGGTGTCTCAGTCAAGTGTGAGGCATCAGAAGAACTAGCTGCAAGTATGAACTCATCACTACCATCGGAATCCTCGGTCTGCGTGACATTAATTTCTTCAATCTTGACGCTGGACTTCGCAGGTACTATGCTGCGATCAGAGGACTTCTCCTGCACTTTCTCTTTCCCCTTATCCTTGCGCTTCTCATTGCGCAACTCATGACGTTGTGGTATGATATGGCCCTTTTTTCCACAATGATGACAAGTGATATTAGCGTTGCGCCCACACGACTTACTACGCGACTTTCCACGAGATTTAGACCGACCCTTCTGAGAGTCACGGCCACGGCCATTCCCACGTTTATTCCTGTGATACCTGCCTCTAACTGTCAAAGCATGTGAAACACGAGAGGCATCCAAGTTTTTGCGATTAACCTCTTCCTGCAGAAGAGCACTCTCAACATCATTCAGTTTCAGAGTAGCACTAGAGGCACATAGGGCAGTGCGGAATACATCCCATGACTCATTCAGAGTCCCAAGAAAGAAAAGAGGAGTTACTTCCTCTCCAAAGGTGATATCCTGCGAAGTCAGGTTCTTCAGTATAGCATGGAACTGGCTCAAGTGAGCAGACATAGTCGCATTATCCTTCATGCGCAGATCCATAAGCTACTTCAATCAGTACATCTGACTCGCCGGACTTTTCTTATCATAAAGATTCTTGATCTTATTCCATAGATCCCATACACTCTGTGCTTCCTCAAATACATTATAATGTACCTGTTCAGTGAGAGACAATACAATCGTGGACTTGCATAGCTCATCAAGTTCAAGCCAGTCATCATTGTCCATAGTTTCAGGCTGCTCCCCACTCAACCGAAGTGGCTTAATCTGAGATTTCTGCACCAAGACCTGCCAAATTTGACTCTTCCAATAAGAGTACTCGGTACCATCCAACTTTGTGATGTTAAATATGGCATTATCAGCCGAAGAGGACGCCATAATGCAGGCTGGAAATGCACAGACAATGTAAAACTGCTGGTTGTTTTACTACAGAAAATGCCCAAAATCCACTGAAATGAGCTCCAAATGGCAAGAAAAGTGTGCCAAAAGATGCTGCCCACTTAGTACTAGGCGCGGTACACCAAATCAGGATATTTCAGCATAAAAAATACTGCTCACTCCACCAATAAATGCTTGTTGTAATAAATTTCAGAATTGCAATAATGAGATCAAACTGTCCCAAAACTGGATCTAATGTCAACTAAACAATGCTAGGTCCAAAGCCGGCATAAAGAGGACAAAGCAAAGCCAAATGATAGTGAAAATACATGAGCATAACACCGAGAGATGTCAAATAGCATCTGCCAGTAAGAGGCACACCCCCAGACAATCTAGGCAAAATATAGAACCAACTGCCAAAACCTGACACAAATAGGTGTCTGCTCAAAAGAAAGCAGATCCAAAATTGAGACTCAGCTCATAAGCATCCTGTGAACCAAGACATATACTCAATGCAACATCCAATTGTCAGAGTATAATCCCAAAGTCTCAATGCATCCATAACTACTCAATGACATAGACTGCTCCAATAGCATGTAATCCCTGCTCAAGGTCAAGTAAGCATGCAAGATGCTCCCACTGGCACAAAAGGCGTACAATCGAGTTAAGGGCTCAAGCAACCCAAGACAAAGTACCAGTGACAAGTGACCAAGTCAATGCGTCATACGCTTCCCAAGAGCATGACATACATGAAGCAACTGATGTAGCAACCACTAAGCAAGACATAATCCCAATGGCAAGATCTCTGTCAAGTCAATACATCTAGTAGCAAGCCAAAGTCAATATCCCTGTGAGTCGGAAGTGCTCAACACATCCAAATCGGAGCTCCAAAATATCTGTTAAGCATGGACGAACTAAGAGGCATCAACCACGGACCAAAGCATGCAATGCATAGAGCTTATCCGTCAAGTACAGACAATAGGCATAAGCGGCCCAAATGCCAGTCAAGTCGACCAAACTGCCAATGACAAACCAATAACAACGGAGCAAATGCGATGCTCAAAAGCATTCCGGAATCATGATCATGAGTTCGAAGTCGATCCCCAAAGTGTAATACATCATGACATAACCCATAGCATACATCCGGTATCGATAGAGAAGCAATACATGTGACAAATGAGCTTCAGCCCGCTCATGTACAGCAGCTCTAAACAGTCCAAAACTGTCAATTTCCCACCCAAAAACAATGCCAAATCATGGGCAAATCGAATGCATACATTCCCAAGACATTAGGCATCATGTAGACCGCATACGGGCATCAAACAAGGTAACCGGAGTAGAGTATAAGCATCAAATGCTAATGCCAAGTGTGGCTGCCCTGTTTCCAGCACTGTATAACAGTAAATAACAGTCCCAAATCAGCCAATATTTTAGGCCAAAATCATGGCATAATCATGTGCATACATTCCCAAGGCACTAGGCATCATGTAGACCGCATACGGGCATCAAATAGCACAACCGAAATGGAGTATAAGCAACAAATGCTAATGCCAATGGTGCTGCCCTGTTTTCAGCCTGTTATGACAGTTTATGACAGTCCCAAATCTGAAGAAATCAGCCCCAAATGATCAAGACCAATGCCCAAAGCTTGAATGACATCAAACATGAAGTCTATAGCCCTCTTGATCAAGGTAGAGAACAAGAAGCAATGGCCAAGTGTGGAGCTGAAGTAGACGAGTGCTAACAACCTGGAAAAAAATGGTGCAATCTACCCTATTGGTGCTGAACTTGCTCCTGCTCCACATGGGCTGAAAAGGGGGTAATGGGGGGCTCAAGAAGGGCCTATCAAAGGCCTATGACAAGCCTCTTTGAGCCTTGATAGGTGTAAGGCACAATATGAGGAGAATAAGCTTCAAGGGTTTGAAGCCATGGCTGCTCTTGCTGTTTGCAACCTGTAGACTGAAATAATACCCTAAAAGAATGATCAAATACCTCAGTATCAATGCCTTGAAGGTGCCTCAATAGGCCGGGAAGGTGCTCGGGAAGCCGGGGAGTGACGGGAGCTCGGGGAGATTGGATATGGCTGCCGGGATGGAGATCCAATGTGTGAAGGGAGTCGATGCGAAGGTAGAGAAGCACTGAGTCGAGCTCGAGCAAGAGGAAGCCAAGCTCTGATACCAGTTGAAAGGTGAGAAGGATCGAAGCTTGCACGTGAGCTATGGCAGGAGAGCAAGAGCAAGAAAGAGAGAGACAAGAAATGGGAACTCCCTTCCTTTATTTACTAGTCACTAAAAAATGAATGTAAAGAATAACATGACGTGACGGGCACCCGCCACTTGCAGTGTGCAGTGGCGGGTACTGTCAGTGTAGTAATACACGGGACGGCACGGCAGAGGTGCCTTTACCCCAACATCCTCATCGCTCGAGGTGAGGTCTTTTTACTCTTCTTGACCCGAAAATCCTTTTTCCTTCTAGGAAGTTTCTCAACAATTGGATGCTTTGCACCTTCACCATCAATTGGTGCAACAGTGTTTTCTCCAGTATCACCATCTTTTGGAGGATTCTCTCCTTCATAAGTAGCTTCTTCCCTTGCCCTTAAGCTGTCAATCAATTGACATACTTCGGGAATCTCCAACAAGCTACGATACTCTGTCAATTGAGCATGTAATCACTCACTTGTAGGCACTTCATCAATTTCCATCTTTACCTTCTTCTTGCAAGGATTGGCTTTACTTTGAGAAAAGCAAAGAGACCTACTGTGATACCACTCTTATAAGATCCAAGATACACGCTCAACTTTCTCATATACTTAAAAGATATATGGTGAATATTATGCTGGCACAGAGAGAGAACAGATGAGAGAAAAGAAAGATGTAGAGAGAGAGAGAGAGAGATAGAGAGATTGACAACACACTAGGGACTTGAAGATGGGCCAGTCTCCCCCCTTGTGGAGTTATATTATTGACAAAGAGTAAGCTCCTCTGTTACACATAAACCAATTCTTACTTATAGATCTTGGGAACAAGATCATGGTTCCTTACATGGTATACAATCGGCTAACACTTGCACAACTTGGAAGTTGGCACCTTTTGATCGTTCTTGAGTCTCTCCTTCTCTCCTACACAATATGTGTAGGGCTTTCCTCTTGGAGCTTGTTTTCACCAAAGCTTCAGTAGCACTTGCACCTTCTCTCCTACACAGTATGTGTAGGGATATTTTCTTAGAGCTTGATTTTAGCAGAGCTTCCGTAGCACTTGCACCTTCTCTTCTCCTCTTGGAACTTGATTTTAGGAGAGCTTCCGCAGCACTTGCACATTCTCTTCTACTCTTGGATGCATGCACAGTTATTCTTCCTTCACCTCTCCCACACCCAAGGAGAGCCTCCTCTTTTATAGGCTTCAAGAGCTTCTCCAAGATTGAAAAGGTTGATCTTCATGCAAGATGTGGTTGTTCCAAGACCTACTCTGCAGCACCAATTTCAAAATATCGTCTTGATAGGGAATTTTCCTTTCTTCAGTGACCAAGATCCAATTATACATCAAGTTTAGGTCGTGCAACTTAGTTCACTTCCACTTAAGTTCGTTCATGAGATCCTTGAGAGGTTTCAAGTTAGCGGCAGATCCTTGAGAGGTTTCAAGTCAGCCAACTTACCCGTCAGATACTCCAAGACCTTGTGGAGCTCTAGCCTATTTCTAGGGACACGGAACATGATAAGTTTGGATTGGCTACAAGAGCTTCCGATTGTCATGCAGAGTGACACTGTAGGCTCCTTGTTGGGCGCTCTCACTTGGGGTTCTTGATTAACTGTCTAAGTTTTTGGGCCCTCTCCCACTAGTTGGTTCATTTAGTTTCTTAAGTCTGAGTGAGATCCTTGTTATTTACAAATAGTCCTCAACTTACACTCACTCGATGTGTGTGTGTGTGTGTGTGTGTATGTTGTTTTCTTCCGTGCACCATGCAAAGTCAGGTTTTCAGCTTTTCTCAAGTGCACTAGTGCTAGAAAATAATGTGGGTGGAATACAAAGTGGTAATTGTAGCTCTCACACTCTCATCTATGTACTCGGTCTAATGGGGCTCTAGGCTTGATTCTTGCCTGTTCTTGCTGGCGATTAGGGTATGTGTTGCGTCGTTCAGCTCATTCAAGGCCAACTTGGATTTTGCTAGTTAGCCTGTGGCTCTAAGTTTGTTGAGTATCCTGATATGAGTGTCAACACCATTCTTGTCCATTTGGCTACAATTTCTAGGGTTAGATTTACCTGTAAGGCGTTTGGTAAATTCTCCTATTGCAAGTTGTACTCTCCGTCATCCTGGACACGCTAGATTTGTAAGTTGATGTGTCAAAATGTGGTTCAATTTTACAGAGTCCAATTCTGTAGAGTCCGATTCTACAGTGTCTGATTTCAGGAATCGGATGTCCAATTTGACAGGTGTCCGATTTGGGGTGTTCAATTTTGGATGGTTTGATTTTCAAGATCGAACATGGTATGTCCAATCGGTTAGGATGGGTTGGCCCGATTTGAGTGTGTGTGATTAACAAAATCAGACAGGGGTGGTCGAAGTGTCCGATCTCCAAAATCAAATGAAGTCACAGGTCCAAATGGGTCCAATGGTGGCTGAGGGCCGCTGATTCTTGGGGTGTTCGATTCTGGCATGTTTGAGTATCTGAGTCTGATTTTACTAAGTCTGATCAGACAGGTCAGGTTGGTTCGAGTGTCTGATTCTAGGAATCAGACCCTTGCGGACCATCTTCGATTCCGTGGGCACACAAACAACAGTAATAAAAAATTGCTTCGTGGTAATGATTTTGGCCACGCCCACAAGCAAGGTTCTTCGGAATCCAAGGATAGATACACAGGAAGATTTCAACACACCTAATCCAAGCAAAAAACACATGTGGTTGTCGATTGATTTGCCAAAAGCTCCAAGTCTCTCAAGCTCTCTCTCTCTCTCTCTCTCTCTCTCTCTCTCTCTCTCTCTCTCTCTCTCTCTCTCTCTCTCTCTCTCTCTCTCTCTCTCTCTCTCTCTCTCTCTCTCTCTCTCTCTCTCTCTCTCTCTCTCTCTCTCTCTCTACAGAAACTGAAAATGAGCCTTCCAACCCCTTCCTTGGGTCTTAAGCCATTGTCCTAACACCTTAGTGCTGCCCTGTTAATGCTCAAGCCTTGTCAATGGATTGTAAGCCCATTTTCCCCCTAATTTTTCCATGTTTTTGGCATGTTTTACAACAAAAACCCTAAAGCTTTTTTCTTTGATTTCTTAATCCAATCCTACTCTAAACATAACAAAAATCAAAAGAAAAATATTGAAGTGATTTCTCCTACTTGCTTAATCATAAAAAAACCAAAATACTTACTTATTTGTAAAGATTAAAAACCCAAAACCTCCTACCTATCTCAAGCTCCAGTTCGGGGGTGAAACCCTTACTTCATCGCTCAATTTGAGGCGTACAAGTGCTCAAGCTTGAATCCATTGGTCCTGGCAATAGAACCAAAATATAGAGGCAACAACCACCAAGACCCACGAACTACTTATTGTTCAAGTGTTTCAAGTGAACATGTATGGCTATCTCTCACCTAGCCAATGTACCTTTGATCCTACATACCGGGGTGTAGTGAGCTTACCTTGATAATCGATTGAGTACCCTCCTTCCCCACCAATAACTCCACAATTCGTGATGCGAGCTCAAGGAACCTCAAGCCTCCACCTTCAAGCTCCATCCTCCATAGCCGCATGCAAGACAAGAGAAGAGAAGAGAAGAGAAGGAGAGAGGAGATAATGGAGAGCTTCTTCTCCTTGATCCCTCACCCTCACACACTCACTCCCTCACACTCTGACACTCCCTCTCTCAAGCACACACAAGCAAGCAAGAAGGAGAGAAGAAGAGAAGAAGAAGAGTCCACTTTAGCCACACACCAAAGAATGAGATTCTCATTCACTTTTTGAGTTATATACAAAACCCGAAATACGTTTTGGACGGTCATCCCCTTATCTCCTTTTTTACATGGCCATGGTCGTGGCCGAGCCCTCTTTCCTATTGTCCTCTTATCTTCCTAGCTTCCTTCCTACCGCCTATCTATCTTTACAATTTGCACGAGGGAGCTTGGTGCTCTTTTACAAAAGTTTCAGGGGCACCTTGCATTTAATAATGCGCTTTTACCTTTGACTTAGCTTTTGAGGCGTCCCTTGTGCTTTCGACCATTTCTCTTCTTGCTTCTTCCCTTGTATCCGATTTTCTTCTAGGCCACCTCTTTCAAGTCCTTCTACTTTTTTCCACTTTTTCTGGTGCTCAGGTTAATACCATGGCACTAAGATTCCTCCACTTGAACATCAACATGCCCTTCACGTCCCCTAATGTAAGACCACACGAATACATCATGTCACTCATCCCAACATGAACTTGTTGGTGAATATACGAGTCCCAAATTTAGATTGCTAGAAGATGTGAACTTGATGACACACATCAAATTCATCACTGAAAAAGCATCAAAATGCCCTCTATCAACCCTCACACTTGCCCCTTCTAGCTAGGAGCATGTGAGGACATGCAATATCACTAAAGTAGAGAAGAACAATCTACTTGAGCCATTAGTAGGCCCCAAGCAAACCAATATGATGTAGACATGTATGTAGTCTCGTGCTCCACTAAGCATGACCAACGTATCCACCATATGAAGTAGTAACATATCTGACACTATGCTATACCATTCTTTCTCTTTGCCTTCATGCACATGACCTCGCCACTTTGTCACATCATGATGGAAGGAGAGATTTTTCCGAAGGCTAGAGTAATCCAACATCTTCTTTGAACAACACTGGTAAGCATACAAACACTCAACCATAGCTCCATGAGATGTATTAGAAGGATGATCTCTTGATCAGAAGGAAGCTACTAGGATCATAAGGAAGTGAAAAGAGAAAGAAAAGTACTTATACAATTACCTTGGAAAGGAGAGAGTAGCAAAGGGAGTGTGATTGGCTTGCAAACACTTAAGCTCAAACAAATCAAGTGAAACATGATTAGCACATAAGACTCATATGAACCATCTCAAGATTTACACATTAACAATGGCTAAAGAACTCCACGGGTTATTCAAGCCTATAAAAGCCAAAAATAATAGTAACTAGCATTTCGCACACGCTTCGTGTGTAGGAACGCTAGGCCGCTTCGCAGCAACTTTGCAGCCTCGAAGCGGCAAGCAAATTTGTCGTGCTATCGCACAACAACTTCACTCAACAATCCTCATCTTTCTCTCTCCTCTTTTTCCTCTTTGTTTTTAATTTTTTTATTTACTCTGCCTCAAAATGGCAAGCAAAGTTATGGTGCTATTGCACAGCAACTTCGCTCAACAATCCATTTCTCATCTCTCTCTCCTCTTTTTCCTCTTTGTTTTTAATTTTTTTATTTACTCTGCCTCAAAATGGCAAGCAAAGTTATGGTGCTGTTGCACAGCAACTTCGCTCAACAATCCATTTCTCATCTCTCTCTCCTCTTTTTCCTCTTTGTTTCTAATTTTTTATTTACTCTTTTTCTTTCTCTGCCTTCTATTTTAGTTTATTTTTTCTCCTCTCTTGGTTCTCTTTGTCTCTCCTTTTATTCTCCCCCTCTCTCCTCTCTTTTCCTTCTCTCTCCCTCTCCTCCTTTTTCCTTTTTTTTATTCTTCTCTCTCTCTTCATTCTCTTTTTAAATTTTTTTCTCTCTCTCCTTTTCTTTTCTCTCTCTCTCTCCTATCTTTTTCTTCTCTCTTTCTCCTCTCTTTTTTATTCTCTCTCTCTCTCTCTTTTTAAATTTATATTTTCTCTCTCTATAATTCTCTCTCTCTCTCTCCTTCTTCTCCTTCTTCTTCTTCTTCTTTCGCTTTCTCCCCCCCCCCCCCCGCAATTGAGTCTCTTAAAGTATGTTAATTTTATATTTTTCCTATGTATAATTCTCTCTCTTTATGTTTATATTCTCTGTTCTTCTCCTCTTTCTCTCTTATTTTATTTTTTTTTCTCTCTCTCTCTCTCTCCGTCCTCTTTTCTTCTACTCCCATTTATCCTAATTTTCATTTTTTTCTCTCCCTCTCTCTCTTTTAAATTTTATCTTCTTTCTTTCTCTCTCTCTTCCCCCTCTTTCCTTCTACTCTCTCCCTTCCTCTCTCTCTCTCTAAAAAAATATTTAAATTTAAAGAAGGTTTTTCTCTTTTCTCTTTTTTTCCATCTCTCTTCCTCTTTTCCTTTTTCTTCTTCTTTTTCTCTCTCTCTTTCTTTCTTTCTCTCTCCCTACTTTTCTTCTTTCTTCCCTCTCTCCTCTCTTTTCCTTCTCTCTTCTTTTTTTCCTTTTTTTCTTATTCTCTCTTTTTTTTCTTTTTTCTTTCCTCTCTCTATAATTCTCTCTGTGTGTTCAAATTCTCTCTTCTTCTTCTTCTTTTCTCTCTCTCCTTTTCTTCTCTCTATATCTCTCCCCCTTTTCTTCTCCCCCCTCTATCCTCTTCTCTCTCTCTCTCTCTCTCTCTCTCTTAAATTTTATATTTTCTCTCTCTATAATTCTCTTTCTCTATTCTCCCTCTCTCTCTCTCTCCCTCCCTCTCCCCTTCTTTCTTTTTTGCTCTTTATATATTTCTCTCAGTTTCTCTCTCTCTCTCTCTCTTTTAAATTTTATATTTTCTCTCATTAAAATTCTCTTTCTCTATTCCCCCTCTCTCTCCCTCCCTCTCCTCTTCTTTCTTTTTTTCTCTTTAAAAATTTCTCTAAATTTCTCTCTCTCTCTCCCCCCTTATTTTTCTTTTCCTCTCTCTTTCTCTTTCAAGTTTTTTTCTCTCGCTCCCTTTTCTCTCTATATTTTTTCTTCTCTCTCTATTTTTGTCTTTTCTCTCTTTTCCTTTCTCTCCCCCTATTTTCTCTCACTTTCAAATTACATATTTCCTCTCTGTATCTCTCTCTAAGTCAAAAACTATATAAAAAAGGTTTAATTAAAAAAAGACTATTCTTTTTTCTCTTTCCCCCCTCTCTCCGTCTTTATCTCTTTCTTCTTCTTTTTCTTTTTAATTGCATTTGATTTGGAGGGACTAGTGCCCAACTATTAGGGGCCGCAACATTACTTTCCCCCTTAATCCCCCCAACACTTCTCTCTCTCTCTCTCTCTCTCTCTCTCTCTCTCTCTCTCTCTCTCTCTCTCTCTCTCTCTCTCTCACATTAATTTGTGGAAGGTGTAAAAATTATATGGTATAGTTGCAAATAGAATTTGGGCAAGGAGTAGAGAATACACAATAAATATGAGAAGAATTAAAAAACCACTTTAATATCAAATGAGCTTATACAAAGAAGGCTTTGTCCACCCATGCTCTTCCATGTGAAGCTTAGATGGAAATGTAGATAGATGATAAGCAAAGAACTTAAGGCTAGCTGAAAGAACTCTAACTAGGTAAAATATAGGTTAATGATGGCTTGGGAGGGGTCTTTTCTTTTATAGCCCAGGAAGGTAGTCTAGTTGGCCTATTTTACCATATAATGAACCACCAGCCTCCTTCTTCTTCCTCTTCTATCTCCCTCTCAAAGTGTGTGAAAAACTTTGTCCAAAAAACTTTAAATTAAAAAAAGATTATAAAAATATTCAATTAAAAATTTTAATCTAAGAGAGAGAGAGAGAGAGAAAGAAAGAAAGAAAGAAAGAAAGTTATATTAACGTCTTCTAAAGACCAAAACTGGCCTATGAGACAAACTGTGATACAACTGATGAGGTCCAGCTATCCAAAATAAAAGTGCTGAATGAAAAGCTAAAAACTGGAAACTGAAAATACGGTGCTGTGAGTGTGATAAGTGTCGTGTATGTGTATGTGCGTATGTAGCTCTGGTACTCCAGATAATGGCTACAAAGGGGGAACAAATGTCGGCTGTGATAGGGGAACAACTGTCGGCTGTGATAAAGTGGTGCGATGTGTATATGTAACAGATGCAGGGAGATATACTATCCTGGGATGTAGTAGCAGTGTCGAGAGAGAGAAAACCTAGGCCCTACATAAAAAAGACTATTCTCTTTCCTCTTTCCCCTCCTCCTCTTTCCATCTTCTTCTTTTTATCCTTCTTTTTCTTCTCTCTCTCTCTCAAAGTGTGTGAGAAACTATATTGAAAACTTTAAATTTAAAGAAAACTTTTAAAAAGATTTAATTAAAAAAATTTAACCTAAGAGAGAGAGAGAGAGATAGAGAAAAAAAACTTTTGATTTAAAAAGAAATTGGATATAATTAAAGGAGAGAGAGAGAGACAGAGAGAGAGAGAGAAACTTTTGATTTAAAAAAGTTTGATTTAATTAAAAGGGGAGAGAGAAAGAGAGAGAGAGAGAGAGAACCTAGGCCCTACACATGAGAGAGGGGGAGAGGAATTTGATTAAAAAAGGGAGGGAGAAAAGAAAGAGAAAGATTATAAGTGAGAGAGGGGAGGGGTTTTAATTTAAAAAAAGGAGGTGGGGGGTGGTGGGGGGAGGGGGCTTTTAATGAAAAAAGGGAGGGAGAAGAGAAAATGAGAGATTACATGTGAGAAAGAGGGGAGGGGAGGGGGTTTTGATTGAAAAAGGGAGGTTTGGAAAAGGGGGTAGGTTCGGGAAGCCCTCTGGAGGGGCTTTCCAAACCTATAGCAAAAATAATATAGTAATAAGATAAAACGCAGAAACATCACAATGTATAGGTTAATGTAGAATGGATAGGCTGAGCCAAATACAATCGATGTCAACCAAATAGGCGACAAAGACAAGCCGACTGTCAATAACTATTGTGGAGCACACATATCCCACTGAACACAAATGTAGCAATATGTAAGAGAGGGGGATTTAATAATAGGGAAATATTAGCTACACTGGATGGTATATAAGGTGTTAGGGACTTGATTTTTAACCATCAGATTATAATACAAGTCTCCTTTCATCTTCATCTCCTTCTCCAAGCTCTCATGGCTTCTTTCTCTTTCTTTCTATCTTTCTCTCTCTTTTTTCTAGTCTTTCTCTCTCCTCGTCACTCTCTTTCTCTCTCTTCCTACAAATTTTCTCTCTCTTCTGCACCCTCTCTCTCTCCTCTCATTCTCTCTCTCCTGCTTCCTTCATGACAAGTGGTATCAAAGCTCTAGTTCTGATCCATTTAGTTACCTTACATGCTCAGTTACCATCCTTTTCAGTTTTAAAATCCAAGAAGCTTCAGGTACACAGTGACAGGCACAAAAATGGAGGAGCACTGAAGAGCCACAGGTCAAGGACCAAGAGGACAACAGTTAGGAGCATTAATGGAGTCATTGGACCAAGATTGGAGGCTGGAACACCACATTTAGCAAGTCGTGGGTCATTCTGGGCCAAATTTGAAGGTAAAATTTTAGAAACAGTGGTCACAAGAAGTAGGGAAGAGTTAGTCTTGGTTACTTTTCATATGCACTCTTCTCTCTCCTCATTTTCAAGCTCCTGCCAAGCTCCCATGGAGGGGAAACACCATGGATCTTCTCATCCTCAACCCCAGTGATCTTCATCACTCTTCCAGAGCCTCACAGGGATCACAGCCATCAATTCAAGCTGTCCAGGGACTGGTTTGACCCTCCCTTTCTCTCCAAGAAGCAGCTCGTAAATTTCGGCACAAATTTTGGACAGCATCCTGAGCAAAACCAGCAGCATACCAGGCCTTTCCTTCATCCTGGCCTTCTTCCTCATCATCTGACAGCTGATTCTTGCAAGATTGAAGCCACCTTTTCATCCTCTTGAACATCCTTCAGCCTATGAAATCCTAATAGGTGCAGGCTATGGACATCCATGTATTCTCCTTTAGCATTCACTGATTCTTGAGGGTTTTTTCCTTCCTTGGTCCCAGGAAATTGTGACTACAAGAATCTTTGAAGAAGCAAGCATCAAGAGGCCCGTATTTGAAGATGGAGGCAAGAATGCAAGCTGGACATTTGGGGCAACCATAGCCATAGACTAGGACCTTCAATTTCTTCAAGTTCTCTTCAAGATTGGGTCCCAGGGCTTCAAGATTGGACTCCTTGTCATCAATGGAGCTTGTTTACCCAATGGGAAGAGCTTTGGAGCACAGGAAGACATTATGGGGTGAGATTTTGGGGCATTCTTCTTCTATGATCTTCAAGGCATGCTGAGAACTACTGAAGTTCAACCTTTCATTCCCCCATTGAAGAATCAAGTTTGAAGACTCAATTCTTGGCTGAAGTTGTCATCATGGAGCTAATGGGAGCATCGGATACTAATCATGGGACATTGGCCATTGATTTTTAACCTGTCTTTGCCAATCAAAGAGGTAATTGACTCTTGAGCTCTCTTCTAATTTCATCCTCTTACTGAGCCTAAAAAGCCTATTGTTGGAAGAGATTAAAGTAGTCAATCATGCATTTTCTTCAAGACTTCAATGCTTACATGCTGCCAATTTAATTTCAGTCCTCTCTTAGGCTTCCTTGCATTCAGAATGATCTATTCTATGCTGAAAATTCTCACTATTATTTATTGATTGCCTCACCCTAACCTCTTGACTTGTGATGATTGCTTGAGTAAATATCAATCTCTAAAATCCATTGTAAATGAGGTGAGTTAGCAGTGAGTCACTACTCGGTAAGCCCTCTCCTTATTCCCAATTCAATTCCATGCAGTTCATGAAAAGAATTACTTCCAAGCCACCCTGCATAGCATGCTCATTGCTTAAATAATAAATGTCTACCGTGTATACTCTGGGTGAGGAAAAAGCCCGATGCCAGGCGAGGTGGAAAGACAAAAGAGGGCTGATCCCCCCTTGCCATCAAAGACCCTGAAAGGGTGCACAACCGAGCCCGGCGGAAACTTTGCCCACCTCCCGGTGACCCGAAGCCCAAAGTTGCTTGCAGGTGCAGGTACCCACTTGAAGGGGTGCACAACTTGGCCCGGGGGGAACTTTGCCCACCTCCTAGTGACCCGAAGCCCAAAGTTTCTTGCAGGTGCAGGTACCCACTTGAAGAACTGAGATATAGACTTGAAACTAATGTATGGATGTATTACTGGCTGCAAATGTATGGAAATTTTATTGAGGACATATTTGCAGACATGAGAATACATATGCAGTCAATGGCAGTGAATGCAATGCTTGGGATGCATGAGAGATGCCTATGCATGGGGAAATTGTGCTAAGAGATGCTTATGACATGCTCACTTCTGGAAAAAGTTTACAAACAGTGAATTTGGATGATTGGGCAATGTATTATGCCACATGGGATGACCCTTCAGTCATGCATTGACAAGATGATCCATTGCAACCCCTTTCTTAATCCTCACAGGGTGCTGTAAGCAATTTGCTTGCATTTACAGAGGTATGTCTACTCCCAAAAGCTGAGGTGCAGGTCTTGCAGAGTGCCCACAGGTCCTATTAAGGGATTTGATCAGTTTTGGAACTCTATTTGGACTCCATAAGATACTTACAGATCAAAACAGGTCTCCTATTGGTGTAGACATGCTGTTGGATTGCACAGTATAGCAATACTTTTCTTATTACATAATTTTTTGTATAAAATCTGGGAGTGCATGCTTATACTCAGTTCGAAGAGGGCATCCTTGGATCCAATTTGAACAAAAAATTATGTCAATCAGAGCTTCCTAGCTCAAGTTACGGGCAAAACAGTGACAGGTGGTCTAACGGGACTGCACCTAACCATGGCAGGGAATAAGGGAAAAACTAAGGCAAATGATGACCTTTAGCAACAAATAAGGGATGCTCGTGCCCGGAGGGATGAAACTAACCCTGAGGTGGAAGATGAAGATTATTCTCATGGCATGGACAGCCTCAGTGTACTCACTAATACCCTCAGTTCGCATGAGACAAGTCATGCTGAGAGGCATAGAGAATTGATGGAAGGCATTGGTCAAATGAAGACTACTATGGATACCCTTGCTACCCAGCTCACTAAGTGGATGGAATTTCAAATGAAAGGGAAGAAACATGAGGATAGATTGGGTATGCAAGCTAAACGAGCGATGGACCCACCAGTGAATGCAGCAAATATAAACTCTCAGGGCATTTTGGGGAGAATTGGCATCCCTAACAGCACTTTTGAACAGGGAAAGCCTTCACATAGACAGGAGGGGCCCATGAACAATGCAATGAGGGGCAATTTTAAGTCATCACAAGGGCCCATGCCATCTATGTGAGCTCAGCTATCTTTTGGCAGAAATTTCTCTAACAATGGTTCATTTTTGGATAGCCACATGGATCAGCCTCAGTTTGGATATGTGGGATAGCCACCTAATCATGAAAGAGAGCTAAGAGACAAGATTATCTTCTCAAAATTCAATGGTTAGTCGTCATCTGCAGTTGAACTTGAAGTGTGGCTCTCCAAGCTTGAGGATTATTTTGACATCTTGCCCCGTAATGATGACCAAAGATCCATTTCGCAACAATCCACTTGGAAGGATCTGCACATACATGGTGGAGGTACATTAAAAGAGAAAATCAACAAGTGAACTCATGGGAAGCATTCAAGGCACTCATGGTGCAAGTATTTGTCTCACCAGTGGAGAAAGAAAAGCTTGCCCGCCAATGGTATAGCCTTGAACAGTGTGGTCTTGTTGTTAGAGAATACACAAATCAGTTCCTCAACCTTACCATGTATGTTGAGTCGATTAGTAATGATGCCAAGTTACACAAGTATGTGTACGGGCTAGTATCCCCAACTCTCGGCTGAACTCAAAACCCATTGGATTTGTTCAAAGCTATTGAATTGGCTGAGAGGTACTCTCGCAAGTATCGCCGGGATGCTTCATTTCAGTATGGACAGCAAAGAGGGGCATCTCAGCCAGTGTTTGGGTAGCAAAGAGGACACATGCAGTCATATTCTGGACAACAAAGAGGTGTTGTAAGGCCGGGGCAGTTTGGATCAGTTATGGTGGTGGTAACATGCCATTCAGCACTCCAAAAATCCCAACATACCCCATTTTAATGCCTCAAGACCACAAGGCAATTTAAGGACAGCAAACAGCCCAAGAATGGATAATAGGCAAGGGGACAACAGAAATAAAAATACTTCAGCCTTTGTAGTCCAAAGTCCATCCCCATGGTTTTGTATAAAGAAAGAAAGGAAAAAGGGCTTTGTTTCAAGTGTGGCGAGAAGTATACAGCTGATCATGCCTCAAAATGTGCTTTTAGAAATGCTAAGGCACGGGTTCACAACATGTTGGTATTTGAAGACTCAGTGGAGGACCTTGAGGATACACATGCTTTTATGATGACTGTTGAAACGGATGACTCTGATGAAGAGTTTGGTCAAAAAGAGTTATTTGACCATGCTCACTCTTTTCCTTTTGACCCCAGTGGCCATTTATCACGAGGTATGGGTAGAAAGATCAAACCACATACTAGAATACATGCTGCGACTACTTATACCATATCAATGGATGCTTGGATAGGATCCAGAAGCCCTAATACATTGTGTATTAAGGGCCAAATTTATGGGAAGGATGTGCTTATACTCGTGGATAGTGGTAGCACTCATAGTTTCATTAACAGAGCAGTCATGGATAGGTTGAAGTGTTTTCCCACTGATTTACAACAGCCATTGAAGGTGCAAGTTGCCAATGGGGTGGAAGAAATTAGCAATGCCGTGCTGTTCATATTCAGCTTGCTGAAAATTTTGGATAGCAATTGGATTTAATTGCATTGGAAATGGGGCTTATAGATGTTGTCTTGGGTTGTGATTGGCTGAAAACTTTGGGCACTATAACCATGGAATTTTCGTTGCTGTATATGGAGTTTGTCAGTGGTGCGGGACAGCTCATTCACTTGCTTGGAATTCAAAATGATAGTGAATTTCAGCTCATTACCAGCAAACAACTCAAGAAAGAGTTCAAGAAACGGTCCCAAATCTTTCTATTGCAATTAAATAAAGAAAATTCAGATCATTTCACTAAAATAGTAAAGAATTCAATATTGAAAACTCTTTTAGAAGAGTACAAGGACCTCTTCCAAGTACCTACAGCACTACCCCCTAATAGGGCGGTTTGATCATCCCATAGATCTGGAGCCTCAATCAAAGCCTGTGAACAAGCCACCTTACAGATTGTCTAGGTGCGAAAGAGAAGAAGTTGTCAAACAAGTCAAAGAATTACTAGACATGGGATTCATTGAGCCCAGTTCTTCACCATATGCTTCACCTGTGTTATTGGTCAAAAAGAAGGATGGATCTTTCAGGATGTGCATAGACTATAGGGATCTTAATAAGATCACCATGAAGAACAGGCACCCTATTCCGCGCATAGATGACTTGTTGGATGAGCTCAAGGGGCTAAGTACTTTACGAAGACAGATTTGAGGTCACCAAATCCGTATGAGCGCAGGGGATGAAGTCAAAACAGCATTTCGGACTGATTGGGGGCTTTATCATTTCTTGGTCGTGCATTTCGGGTTAACTAATGCACCGGCCACCTTTCAGAGCTTAATGAACAAAATACTTTAGCCCTTTCTTTTCAGATTTGTGTTGGTCTTCTTTGATGACATTGTCAAGATTTTGGGAGAGAAGGAAGGAGTCTCACTTGTAGCTTTCTTACTTGTAGAATGGGGGAATACACACATAGGTGGAGGCTGAAAACAATTTTCCTCTTCTTAGTTGTGTAAGCCAAAAAGAACTCTAGTACATAGAAATAGAAGAACCCTATATATGGGTCTCAAACCAAACGCAACTAACTAAGGTGGCATACTAACTGAGCCACGAGCTAGAGTAGATAAGGATAGCTGTCATCTAGCTATTATTCATGGGCGGTGTACCAACCGCATCTGCAACTAACAAGTCGGTGACATAAATGCACAACGGTCACCCTGGCATATCACGAGTGGAGCTCGATATCTCAACACTCCCCCTCGAGCTCAATCCCAATTCCTGCACACCAAGCAGGTCTCTGAACTTGCGCAGCTTCTCTGCACCCAATGCCTTCATAAATATATCAGTTACCTGATCCTCTGTGCTGACATAAACTAGATCAATAAGACCTAGTAAAACCCTCTCCCACACATAGTGATAATGCACCTCAATGTGCTTTGTTCTAGCATGATAGACTGGGTTATTTGCCAAGTGTATATACTACTCATGTTGTCACAATAAATGACAACTGGCCCATCTGTAGGATGATGCATATCATAAAGTAGCTTATGCAACCAAGCTACCTCACACGCAGCCATTGCTGCACCCCTGTACTCAGCCTATGTGCTCGACAAGGCAACTGTAGGCTGTTTCTTGCTACTCCAAGTGACTGCAGCACTCCCAAAAGAGAACACATATCCACTGCTAGATCGTCTATCAGAAATACTACCAGCCCAATCAGCATCAGTGTATCCATGCAACTGTAACTGAACCCCAGTCTCATAAAATAGTCCATACTACAATGTGGACTTCACATACCTGAGTATGTGTCTAGCCGCATCCAAATGCGGTTTCCTTGGAGCCTGCATAAACTGACTTACCAATCCAACAGCATAGCTCAAATATGGCCTGGTAATAGTCATATAAATCAAACTTCCTACTATGCGTCTATACATAGTAGGGTCTTCCAGAAGCTCACCTGCATCTGCGCTCAGCTTCAAATTCTGCTCCAAAGAAACTGAAATAGGCTTACAGCCTGTCATCCCATATTTGGATAGCATGTCCAATCCATACTGTCTCTGCAAGAGCCATATCCCACTTGGTGATCTAATCACCTCAATGCCCAAGAAATAACGCAGCTCTCCCAAATCCTTCATCTCAAACTTCTGCTTCAATAGCATTTTCACATGAAGGATATCTTCATCACTATCACCTGTGATAATCAAATCATCAACATAAATGACAAGCAACATAATACCTTTCTCTGTTTTTCTCACATAAAGTGAGAAATCTGCCTTGGAAATCTAAAAGCCATCAGACCATGCTCTAGGTGCTTGCTTCAAGCTATACAAGGCTTTCTTCAACCTGCAAACAAACTCAAGATGAACAGCATGCACATAACCTGGTGGCTGCTCCATATAGACCTCTTCTTGCAAATCACCATGCAAGAAGGCATTCTTTACATCCATCTGATGTAAAGACCATCCCTTTGATGCAGCCATAGCAATGACTGCTCTTACGGTTGCCATGCTTGCAACCGGACTGAATGTTTCTTCATAATCAATGCCATATGTTTGTGCATACCCCTCAATGCCATATGTTTGTGCATACCCCTTGACTACTAATCTTGCCTTGTATCTATTCACAGAACCATCTGAATTGTGCTTCACCTTATAAACCCACTTACAACCAATTGTATTCTTATCTTTAGGCAAAGGTACCAATTCCCATGTAGCATTTGCTTCCAAGGCATCCATTTCTTCATCCATGGCTTTCTCCCATTTTTCTTTTCCCATGGCTTGCTCAAAAGAAGAGGGTTTTGGTTCCTATATCACTTTGACTATATAGGCATAGTGAATGGCTGCTGTAAATCCATCATATTTTAGCCTATCCACAGGATACCTAGCTCTGGAAGACTTGCGCAAAGTAGGCTCACTTCCAGATGCTCTCAAAACATCCCTGGTCTTCCTTACTCCAGGTGTAACAATAGAAGGAATACCCAACTCATCATCAATGCTCTGTCGAGCCACTGGATTCACCATCCACATAAGAGTGACCTACATTCACATCAAACATGGGCTGATCTACCTTCTCTTTTCCTTTTTGTGATACCTGCATACCACTATCTGCATTACTTTGAGGAGATTCTCCTGATCTCAATTTGCCTGTCCATGGCGAAGAATGTGAACAACTGCTAGAAGACACTGCAGGTCCACTAATATCTTGTGACTACTGCTGTGAATTCTGTGCAACATTACCATTTTGTGCATCTACATTATCAATCACATTTACTGGTTTATACCAGCTACTCATCTCATAAAAAATAACATCTCTGCTCACTGTAAACTTACGACTAGAAGGGTTATAGTATCTATACCCTTTCTACTGCAAAGAGTAACCAATAAAGATGCACTTCTCAGCTTTTGGATCCAACTTGGATCTCAACTCATCTGGCACATGAACATAGGCAATGCAACAAAAAATTTTCAAATGAGAAATATCTGGTTTCCTACCAGTATACCTCTCCTCTGGAGTCATGCCATGTATTGCTGCAGTGGGAGTCCTGTTCATTATGTAGACTGTTGTAGCAACTGCCTCAGCCAAGTAAAAATCTGACAGGTCCTTTTCATTGAGCATGGCACGAGATACCTCTCCAATATGCCTGTTTTTTCTTTCTGCAATTCCATTTTGCTGTGGGGTATGACTACGTGAATATTGCTGCTTTATGCCATGCTCCTGCAAGAACCTTGCAACCTCCATACGACCGGTTTTCTTGAGTTTGCTGCATATTCTGATTTCTACCACGGCCTCCAGATCGGCCTCCTCTACCTCTGCCTCTACCTCTTCCAGTATTTGAGTAGAAGACAGCTTCTTTTGAAGTTCCTCCTGAAGAAGATGCACCACCATTTCTCTGCTCCTTAGAAATTAGAAGAGCAATCAACTCCTCAAAATCAGAAAATCTTTCACGGACGGAAATGGATGTTCGGAACTGTGCATAATCCTTTCCTAGACCATTCAAGGTCACAGAAACTAAATCATCATCTTCCACTGGCGACCCAATGGAAGCAAGTGCATCTGCAATCTTCTTCACCTTTATGTGGTAGTCATTGATGCTCATACTTTCTCTTTGCACATTGTGCAACTCTTGCTTGAGCTGCATTTTCCTGGCTTGCGTATTTGTGCCATACATTTTTGACAAAGTATCCCATGCCTCCTTTGGCGTACTTGCATCCTGAATATGCACAATCGTAGAGTCTAAAATATTGATAGACAGCTAGTACATAACTTTTTTGGCTCTCTCATGCCATCCTTTAAATGCCTGCATTTGCTATTGATTGCGAACATGTAATATTTCCACACACTGCGTGCCGTAAATATTGACTTTCCGCACGCCGTGTAAATCCTGTGCAAGGTGATCCCCTACATCGTATTATTGGTAGCATTATCCATACAGTGCATGCTAAAAAATGAGGCCGCCACATTGTAAATACGAGGCCGAGATTGGAGACCGTAGAAGCCGCAAGGGAACACCCTTTTTGAAGGGGCAATTTGGATCAATCAAGGCAATTTTTTTTAATTATTATCCCTTCCCCCAGCCGATGCATGGCTGGAGGAGAGGGAGTGTGGGGAGGAATGGCCAAGGGAGGAGAAGGTCAGATATGCATGAGGAGTCCTCCACGTGTGTGGAGGCCCTCTTTCCCAAGGCCTATAAGAACCTCCTTTTGGGGGGAGGGGAAGGTAGGAGAATGGGGGGCAGAAGGCTGTCGTGTGACGGCCGGACGTGCGGGAAGGAGGTCGCTGTGGATGGTGCCGGACGTGAGGGAGGTGGACGGGCTGCTGCTGCCGTGAAGGAAGGGACGGCTGTGGAAGGAGAGGACGGGCTGCTGCTGCCGTGAAGGAAGGGGTAGGTGTGAGAAGGAGGAGGCCGGACGTGATGGGAGGAGGACGTGCTGATCGTGCAGGGGAGGAGGGCGGACCGTGTGAAGGAGGGGTCGCCGTGTGGAAGGGAGGAGGACGGCTGGACGAGCTGGGGGAGGTCGCCGTGTGAGGAAGGGCGCCGTGGAAGAGGATGCCGTGCAGAGGGGAGCCGCCAGCCGCCAGTCCGCCATAGCACCGCCACAAGCTATCACGTCGCCGCCATCCCCAGTCAAACCACCCTTCTTCTGTACGCCGATTGATGTCATCTTATACCACGTGGTATCGTGGTTGCTGCCCGTGATCAGAAGCTCCTAGAAGCTTCTTATTAGGAAGCTTCTAAGGGGGCTTCCTTAAGCCCCCTTCCCACTACATTTTCCCCATAGGTCTATCCACACCCCCCGGGGCTTTGAAGAGAAGGAGGCGACGAGCCTTCTCACCAATCACCCAATTAGTCCAACCCGGGACTTGAAGAAGAGAAGGCTACAAAACCCCTTCACGCCAGTCATCCCTGGGCCGGGATTTTGAAGAATAAGAGATGAAGCCATAAAGGCCCTTCCCACCAATCACCCATAAGGCCCTGGGCTTGGGATTCAGAGTTCCCTTTTCCGCAAGGCCCACAAAATCCTTCCTAAACCCGGAATTTCAAGGTGGATTAAAAGCTCTCAAATCTCCATTGTCCAAAGGACTTCATAAGAACCCTAAGGCCTTCCCAAGTCAAATTCCGCAAGTCGGAACTTCGGTCAAGGAAGCCATATCTCAAAGGAAATTGCGCATACAAGGAAGACGGACCAAGGACATAAAAACTGCAAGCCAAGGCAAAAAGTTGAAATCCACAAAGGCTAACTGGAGATCGAATTCGCGATGGCCTCTAGAAAGATCACAAGGTGCGATGCGGGAGGTTCACCCCGAGCATACGTGGATATTTCCCGGAGTCCGCAAGTCCAGGTTTTATCTATTTGGATTCCACACAAAAGTATTGAAATTATTTACGATAACTTCACGAATTAGGAAGCACTCATGCATGTTCGAATTCAACTAGTCAAGTTAAATGCAATTGGAAAATGAATTGGCTATTTGAACATTTATTAGAGATAGCTTAAGATATGAAAATTGATCATTGGTACGTTCAATGGAGTTAATGAAAAGAGTATAAGGTGTCTATGCATTTGCAGGACCTTATTAGTAAGTTTCCTTTTGTGCATTCAAAAGCGACGAGCCTAGGACAACTGTTGCCTCATTACAGGGTTGAAATTATTGAGGTACACCTTTTTACTAGGCATGGAAAGATTAATGGCATGTCCCATTTTTAGATAGATCTTCCTTGTAATGATTCAGGAGGAAAAGTTAACACCCATAAGGTGTTATTCGAAAAGGAATAGAAGGGCACGAAAATGATCTATGGACTTGCAAGTGGCATGATTATTTGATGTAAGTCCTAGTAGGACCTAGGAAAGTTAGTGTCCAGATTATCAGGCATTTTTTTTACTTCGCCAAGGAAGGATAGGGTTATTGTGAACTATGTGAGGTGTAGAAGCAATGAATCGCATGTTTACACGTATTGGTGTAGTTGGAAACTATTGATCTAGTTTATTACCTTTGGGAAAGGTTCATCCTTGTCGCAAGACAAGTATATTGTGTTGTCTAAATCACATAAACCACAAGGGATTCATTTGGGCATGGTTCAGTCGATATGATAAGTATCCCAAGTGCTAACTAGGGTTTAGTGCGGTAAGAATTCGACCTAGTTTTACACTTGTTGCCAAGTCAAAACCCGCAAACCCAAAGATCTTACACATATTCACGAAATGTCGAATCAATTGGATGCTCATGCATAAAATGATCTAAGGTTTTATCCTAAGGATCATTCGTTCTAATGATGAAACTCCGACGGAGTTGCGAATTTCTAAGACCGTGGACCAATATAACTAGGAATGGGCTGGGTAAGAAGACACCCTAAACCCTGCTACTCGGCTGGAGGTAATTCCGTGACCAGAAAATGCCATCCAATGGGTGAAATGATCCCGTGGAATAGATGCAATACATGTGCAAAAAGATGCAACATTGTATAGACTTGAGATTTGTCCACAAGAGAGTTTTTGTCATCTCTCGAAATGAGGTTGGCAAGTTATTGAAAGAACTTAACTTACAAGAGGATGAATAATCATCCTGTTACTCACTTTTCTTGGGGGATAATTGCCAAGGAAAAGGAAAGTTAGGTATTTGCCTTGAAGCAAATGACCAGACAATAAACTAAAGCGACATGGTCGCTGGATCCTGCCACAACAAAACCTAAAGTATTGGTAGGATATGACCCTAACCCAAGAATGATAGGAATCTTGCCAAGTTGCAATTGATTCCGGATCGAATGCGGGTTGCATTCGGAGAAAAGGAGTCACTCCTTAACAGTTTGCCAGCCAAACGATCACTGGAAATTGATTGTGCTTGTAACAGTTTAGAAAGCACTGTTTGCATTGTTTGCTCAATGAACTAAAGGATGAAAATATATCTAAAGCTTCAGGTTGAAGCCTGAAGGGAGAGGCAGCTTCAGTTACCCCCGACTGCCTGCCTGACCCTAACCAAGGGGGTTGTTAGCCGCGCCGGGAACGTGGACCGAACCCGCCGCGAGAGGTCTCTCCATTGAGTTCTACTTGGAGCAGGAGGACGCTTGGGTGCCAGGGGGGGCTCTGGCTGTAAATCCCTCGCCTTCCCGGCCCTGCACAAGAGACTAACGTGACTCGGGATTGGATCTCGAGGCCCGCATACTAGTCTACGGGCGGAAACTTGGATTAGTGATCCCTGGTGGATTACTGGATAGCCTTCGGGCGGATTATGAATACGCCTACGGGCGGGAAACTCCTTGTATTTCAAAGATAAAAGGATAAAATGATAATAAAGAAGTTGTTTGGCATTGTTTTCTTTATGTCCTGTGATAAGATTACGTGAAGGAACCAGTGCTTAACAGGGTTAATCAAAGAAGCTGTTTGTTATATGTCAAACTAATGTGGTAGGTAATTACATAACTAAAACAAACCGAGGAAAGTGCGAAGGATGGACCATGGGTCCGTCCTATGGATGGGTGGTCCCGGTTAGCCGGGAACTTTTCTCAAAGTCTTCGACGAACAGTAGGTTGATCTTCAGCATCAAAGCGAATAACGAGGACGATGACCTAGTGTTACATCCTACCCGATTTACGCTGTTTTAGGGGAACGGAATGGGACTATTCCTTATGGCAGAGAGGTCGAGCCTTGCATCCCTCTCGTTTCCCATTCTCCTTGAACCAAGTGCAGCGTGAATCCGCTTCAGACCGGGCGCTTCTGCGTAAAGTAGTTCGCTCGGGTCTGACGCTAGTTGTTGCTAGATAATGACCAAACAGGAAAACCCAAATTCAGGTCGATCCTAAGTGGGAACGGCCAGGATACTTCCGCTACCTGGCAGACGCGGGAAGACCTAGAACGCAAGTCCCGTAACATTCCATGGGAGTGCCGGGCGGAGCTTTCTAGACATCCTTCCCGATGGACTGCTAAGATGTGTCCGGGATGATTCTAGCGGACACGTTACAGAACATCAGGAAGAACTGGTTCTTCTTCATTTCCTGCAACAAATTCGCAATATCCTTTTCCCATAAGGAAATTCGTCATTCTAAACTTCCATGCTTGGAAGTTGTTCTTGTCAATCTTTTCAGTGACAATCTGTGAAAGAGAATCAAACGCCATTACAGAACATTGCAAAGAATTCTGTCACTGCAAAAAACACAGCTTCAGCCTCTCAAGGGCAAATCTGCAAAATTGACAAAAGTAGTATTTAAGCACACAGTCACTTCCTAGTGATGATTTTGCATCAACAGGCAACAAGGATGATTCTGTAACTCCCAATGTCTCTGCGCACAGGCATACGATGCAATTTCTATAGTAACTTTTCATCGACCTATAGAATAGTGGTCGCACAGCAAAAAACAGGGCCTTTTCCTGAGTGCGTGTGGAAAACTTCCGTCTCCAAAACAGGCCCCGAAATGGCCTCGAATCAAAAAAATAGAGCAATCGAGGGCTAAAGCCCCGACCCACAGCATATGCTGCCCTCTTGCTACACCAGGAAGGGTGTCTCAATCTAAGACAATGCACTCTTGCACTTTCCGGCTGTGCTACCTGCAGAGACTTGCTCCCAAACTCGAAAAATGAAAGCAACACTGGTCCTCTTACCAGAACACCGCGAACTTGGTTTTCTTTCTTGAGCTCCTTACCACGAACCAGGCTCTGATACCATGTTAAGATTGTGGAAGAGAAGGAAGAAGTCTCACTTGTAGCTTTCTTACTTGCACAATGGGGGAATACACACACAGGTGGAGGCTGAAAACAATTTTCCTCTTCTTAGTTGTGTAAGCCAAAAAGAACTCTAGTATATAGAAATAGAAGAACCCTATATATGGGTCTCAAACCAAACTCAACTAACTAAGGTGGCATACTAACTGAGCCACGAACTAGAGTAGATAAGGATAGCTGTCATCTAGCTATTATTCATGGGCGGTATACCAACCGCATCTGCAGCTAACAAGTCGGTGACATAAATGCACAACGGTCACCTTGGCATATCACGAGTGGAGCTCGATATCTCAACAGACATCCTCATCTGTAGTAGATCACTGAAGGATCACCTTTGGCACATGAGGCAGGTGTTTGATGTATTGAGGTAGCATAGGCTCTTTGCCAAGGAGACAAAATGTTCTTTCATGCAGATGGAGGTGGAATACTTGGGGCACATCATTAGTGAAGATGGAATTAGGGCTGATCCTAAGAAAGTGCAGTGTATAAAAGACTGGCCCACACTTGCAAATACCACTTCACACTGAGGATTTCTTGGTCTCTCATCATTCTATCGTAGATTCATTAGGCATTATGCCACTATTGCAGCTCCCTTGACGGATAGGCTTAAGAAAGATGCCTTTTTCTGGGATGCCATAGCTGATAAGAGCTTTAATCAACTCAAAGAATTGCTTACCTCAGTGCCCATCTTGGTTTGCCCAGATTTTTCGAAAGAATTCACCATTCAGTGTGATGCCAGTGGCAGAGACATAGGGGTTGTATTGTTACAAGAGCATGGGGTTATAGCATTTGAGAGCCGCAAACTTGTTGAAAATGAGATGACCATGAATGTATATGACCAAGAAATGCTAGCCATCCTTCATGCCAATAAGAAATGGAACCACTACTTGTATGGCAGTGGATTTAGGGTCAAGAGCGACCATAGGGTCCTCAAATACTTCCTCTCTCAGTCTAATCTTACCCCCAAACAACACAAATGGGTAGCTACATTGCAGAACTATGACTTTGACATTACACATACACGGGGAAAAGACAATGTAGTTGCTGATTCATTATCAAGAATGTGGGCTTGTAAAGTTTCAGCCATCATGGGACTTCATAGTGATTGGATAGAAGAGCTTCAGGAGGCCTATTTGTTAGATGCCGATTTCAGCCACATTTTCTAGAAATTATAGCAAGGGCATGTAGAAGAAAACTCTCCCTATCAGCTTAAGAATGGTCTCTTATGGTTTCAGGGCAGGATTCCCCATTCAAGCAAAAGATCATGCAAGAGATGCATTCTTCACCTATAGCTAGTCACTTGGGCATATTTAAAACTTATGACAAAATTGCTAAAAGCTTTCATTGGAAGGGCCTAGGAAGGATGTAAAAGATTTTGTCTTGAGCTACATGCCATGTCAACAAAACAAGGACAGCACCTTAAAAATAGTTGGTTTACTACAGTCATTGCCTATGCCCGAAGGCAAACGGACACACATCACTATGGACTTCATAACCGGCCTACTGGTGACAAAGAAGGGGTGGAACAACATCTATGTAGTTGTGGACAAACTCACCAAGGCAGCCCATTTCATTCCTACAAAGGCTCAATATAATGCTTCTCAAGTAGCTAGCCAATTCATGGAACATGTTTTCAAATTACATGGCTTACCGTAGGTCATTGTGCATGACTGGGATGCTAAATTCATGAGCAACTTTTGGTTGGCAGTCTTCAGCTCTATGGGCACTCAGTTAGCCCCTTCCAATGCTTATCATCCACAGACTGATGGCCAAATAGAGAGGGTTAACAAGTGGCTGGAAACTTACTTGAGACATTTCTGTTATGATGTGCAGAATACTTGGGACTCATGGTTGCATCTGGCTGAGTTTGCCTATAACAACTCTATACACTCTAGCATTGGAGTTTCACCATTCGAGACATTTTATGGTTATAAGGTGCCCCTCCCCACGATTATCTTCAATGATAAAATAAGCCCACAAAGCAAGGAGGAATTGGATTAAATGCAGGCCTCACTTCAGTAGTGCAAAGTCAACTTGAAGAAAGCCCAGGATCAAATGAAGCTTTATGCTAATGACAAAAGAAGGGATGTTGAGAAGGGGATTTGGTGCTTTTGAAGGTGCCCAAGTCCAAATATGCCACCCTTAAGGATGGGTCTAGCAATAAGTTGGCTCAGAAGTTCTATGGGCCATACCGGATTGTCCAAAGAGTGGGAGACTTGGCATATCAGTTAGCACTACCCCCATCCACGAAAATTCATAATGTCTTCCATGTGAGCCAATTGAAGCCCTTCATTGGATCATCAGTGGATTATGTTGAGGAGTTACCACCGATAGATGAAGAAGGCATCATTCAATACATACTCGAGAAAATCATAGGACAAAGGGAAAAGAAGCTTCACTCTTGCTCCATCATGGAATACTTGATTAAGTGGCAAGGTTTACCACTTGAGGAAGCTTCTTGGAGGCAAGCTTCAATTTTGGAAGAGTTCCTATACCTATTAGAAGCAGACTTGGCTGAAATCTAGCTAACTATGGCCCTGTTTTCTCTCAAATTGACTACAGACAGCTCTCTGTTTCAAAGCAGATTTTACCCTACACTATGGACAGCAATGGACACCATACATGGGCTGAAAGTAATCCTCAAGAGCTCCGTTTTGATATATGGCCCACCCCGATCGGAGTCTCCTACAGAAAGTTATGACAGATTTACTATAGCAAGGTCCTATAGTAAACAGCTTGTTGTCCACTGTCTGCAACTCACATTTACTTTACTCAAGATACTTGGGTCAAAATTCATTTTTATAATTCCCCAATAAGAACCATGTAACTTACATACCCCAATGACCCAACATACGCAATAATAGCTCTTCATTCATTTGTATACCCCTGTAATAATGTAGAAGAGTAGTACTCTAATCTGCTCCTGCCCAGTTATCATAAGTGCCCAAATTGTTTTTGAGGGCAAAAAACTCCAGGTGGGGATGGAATGTAAGAGAGGAGGATTTAATAATGGGGAAATACTAGCTACACTGGCTGGTATATAAGGTGTTAGGGACTTGATTTTTGACCATTAAATTGTAATACAAGTCTCCTTTCATCTTCATCTCCTTCTCCAAGCTCTCATGGCTTCTTTTTCTTTCTTTCTGTCTTTCTCTCTCTTTTTCTAGTATTTCTCTCTCGTCATCACTCTCTTTCTCTCTCTTCTTGCAGTATTTCTCTCTCTTTTGCACCCTCTCTCTCCTCTCCTTCTCTCTCTCTTTCCTCCTTCATGACACAATACAAATAGCCAGCCACACCCTATGCAAACGTGGCACTAGTGTAGTCCACATAGGGCCAAAGACTACAGGGTCAACACATTAACCCTAGCTAGAGGTCAACGGCCAAGTCAGTATTGAATGTATGTGGCAAGCACTACGCAATATCTGCAACTAGGACAAACATGACAAGCAACAAAATGGCTAGGAGGACACATCACAAATGTAGTCATGGATGGAGATGTCAGAACAATCAATGCGGAGGGTGCAAGAACCAAAGGCAAAGTACACCTGTGTCAGCAGCAGCAATAAAATGACCAGCAACTGTTGCCAATAAGAGTCAGTGCAAGGGCAATGATAGTAAATGGATGACTGAGTCCACTCAACAAAGCAAGCATTAGGGGAGTTTTGAGGTCTCAAAAATGCCCTGTAAGAGATCCTAGAGAGAGAAAACAATTTAAGAAATAAAATCATTTTATAGAATTTTTAAAAGGTTTATATTTTGGTAAGTTAAAATATCAAAATTTGTTAATAAGTCATTGTCGTGATATTCTCATGGTAACATCAAACCTAGAAATCTAGGTCGCCATAAAGTTGGCAAGGTTGTCATAATGAAGATCTTACCTCTCCTCATTAAAGTGAAAAGTTTCGTTCTTGCTTCTAATCATATCCTTAGCTATGGATCAATCACCCAATGATCTCTGTAACTCAACTATGGATCAATCATCTAATGATCTCTGTAGCTATCATAAAAGACCTCTCTATCATCTTCATATTGAGTTGGACAGTGAGTATGAACCAATAAGAAAGAGAACAAAATCTATCACAGTTACAGAGTCTATGAAACATATACTGAGGTTTGAAGGAAAGAAGAATATTGATCTTTGGTTAGATGGAAAGCTATATCCTAAAGATCCTAGCAAAAATAGCACTCCTCCTTTCTATAATAGCTCATCATTAATGAGGTTTATTGGTGATGGCTACAATGGATTTTTGGGTTATACACTTAATCTTGTTGCAAAAAAGGATATCCTTGGACTAGAGAATCATCTTTTGATGAAACACAATATAGAGTTGTTGCAAAAGCTAGAGGATTGTCAACAAAAAATTCATTCATTGGAAAAGCATATCAAAGCTTATCAACGAAAGCAAACTTTATTAGGTCTTCGAAATCGACAAAGAGCTCTTAAAAATATTGAGAATCTCAAACGAGGAGGAGGAGGCTGTGGTAAAAGAATCCAAGCAGCAAGGTATATTTTTTTTCACTTGAAAAATCTTAAATATGGCTTTATTTAAACTACTTGCATTGATTTGTGATGTTGATTTTGCTTAGATCTCTTCTACAACCAAATGCAAGTGAAAGAGATTCTTTAAAAGTAGCTCAGTTTTATTATCATCTTCTTCCTTCAGTAGTTTCAAAGGATATTTTGGAGAATAAGAAATTTAAAAAGGCAAAGAAACAATGCTTGGAGTCATTTGTAAAGGATCATTCTTTGGATTCTGAGTTAGTACAGAAGACACTGGATAGTATTGGTATCAGTCAAGATGCTTATATGCAACTTTTCCAGCTTTTACAATCAAATATGAAGCAAGGACAGGTACGCAATTGCATACTTCCGAAGCCATTTGTGGTTAGGACTATCAGACAGAGAGTTAATAACAAAGTGATTGAGATTCTAGGTGAGCCTTTTCATATCAAGGCTAGCTTCAAGGGCAAGAAAAAGGAGGTTACATTCAATGAATTTAACAATATTTTCCTTGACTTGCCCACCCTACAATGCTTAATGATCAAATTTTATGACTTGTCAGTAGTAGCAGAGGCACAGGGAGTGGCTAGATTTGTGATTAAACTTGATGAAAGTGAGATTCTGAAATGTAAAAAATTAGAGAGAATCTCTATCACCTTGATGAATAGAGCACTTTTGTCAGGTCATTGCAATCACTCAACATCATTTAGTGTTCAATCTGAATATAACATCTGGTGGCTAGGAGCATTTGAGGTAGATACTGAGAATTTTGATATACTATATTGGGTTTTTCATCAAACATCAATACCTAATGTTATTCAAAGGAAACAAGCAGGAGAAGAGCTATTTGTTGAAGGATTTAGGAACTACAGGATTGAGTGGCACATAGCTGGTGACCTAAAGACACTCAAATGTATGTATAATGTATCAAAGGGAGCTAACTCGAGATCTCCTTGCTTATACTGCATGTCACTAGCTGCAGAGTTAAACTCAAGCAATTGGAATAGAGCTCCCTCTAGGCACAATAAGGATCCACAGTTTAAACCAGTCTTGGACATTCCTTTAGCGAATGCCCATATTTCTACACTTCATGCACTTTGCAGGATAATTGAAAAGCTTGTTCATCTCTATATAGGATTTGCATGGAAGTTGAAGCCATTATCAACTAGAACAGATGCTATAACAAAGGTTGAAAAAGTTTTCTCTGCAATTGGTTTGCATGGTGGTAATGTTGTTATTGAACCAGATCTTCAAAAAGTCTAAGGATGGTAATTGTGTCCCAAAAAAACCATCTATTGGTGGAGTGAAGGCTAGAAGGTTTCTAGGCTTTCATGGGAGACTTGGCAAGATAAACTCGAGAAATGGTGGCTCAACTATTAAATTTAATTAGTGGAAATCCCTACATAATGCAGTTAAGGATCACACTGATAATGGACAAGCTCTAAATAGAAAAGCTAAAGTTTGGGAAACACTAGACAAAGTGTTTTTTTATTGTGATAAGACTGAATGGAATGATGATGATCTCAAAGACTTTAAAAACCAATTGAACCTTTTCAAAAAGGCGATGACAGAATCTTGGGGTGATCAACACTTTACTCACTATATGGTAAGAAGTTTGTATATGTTTGTTTCTTCATTGTCGAACTCATATAATGTTTTTTAATAACTTTCTTTATTTGTTGACTATGCAGCATATTCTATACAACCATGCTCCATACTTTATTAAACAATATGGATCTCTATCTATCTGGTCAACCCAAGGTATGGAAAAATCACATTATCAAGCAAGAACAAAACATTTCAGACACACAAGACATGGAGGTGGAAGACACAAAGCCAACAGTTTATTAGAGGTCTTTCAATGGTTCTATCGACAAATTTGGCATAAATTCAAGCTTAAAGATACAACCACATCAAGCAATACATCATCTTTAGCAAGGACTATACAAATTGTTACCCAAAGAAGAAAAGTTATATATTTAAATTCTTGCGCAAAGCAAAGATTTATAGAATGGTTACAAACCAAACAAAGAGTTGGGAAAAGATGGGTTTCAAGAAAGCCTTAATCTTTGGCATCTTCTAGTCTGATTGTGTTGCAGAAGAGTCCTTAGTTTCAGGCACCTCAACAGGGCCTTCAGAGGAGTCCTTGGTTTCAGGTAGCTCGACAGGGCCTCTAGAGGAATTTTTTGTTTCATCCCACTCAATAAGACCTCTGTATTTCAAAAACTGTTATTTTCGATAGCCTGGAAGAAGCTTCAAATTCTTACTATCTCCTACATAAGAGAGCAAATAGGAGCCAAGAACTCCAAAATATCCAGCTCTAGATCCACTGTATCCAAGCATGAAGCCAAAAACTCTTATGGCTTCTTCCTTCTCCACTAAAATGATCTTGTCCAAACATCTGCTGAAAACTTGAGATCCAATTACCTTTGAGATAGCTCTCAAAGCCATTATTGGTAGACTTGGAGAGCTTGACAATCTACTATGATATATTACAATTGTTTGATTGTTTAAGTTTCCAATATAATGGCCAAGGCTTTGATTTTTTCCAAGCTTCATTGGCCTAGAGCCCTTGGCCCTTCCAAGAAAGTTGTCCAGATCTTCAATCTCAATCTACAGAATAAACCACAACAGTACAAGATATAAGATATTTATCTATAATGCATAATAAAGTCTAACATAAACTCAATAGGTAACTTCGAATTATATTTCATACCTTAGGGTGTTCGTCTTCTTCAAGAAGACTATCATCATAAAGATTTATTGAACTCTTGGGCTTCTCATTTGATGGAGACTTCAATCTCTCTTCATACCCTACATCATCAATATGAAGTTTCTTTTGGACATGCAAGAACTCTTCTTCTGTAGGTAGCCCCCCCTTTTCGTATTCTATGATCTGATTAATACATGTAGGTAAGGCTATAGAGCTATCTTGGAAATTCTCTCCCTCAACATCAAGACTTGCTAGTGGTTCTTGTTCATAACCTATAAAATTCATGTCATTTTTGCCCCAACCTGCAAGGATTGCTAAGCAATAATCTTCTCTAAGATCAAAAAGATGTTGAATATCATTTAGCAACACATATCTCTTCTTGTTGATAAGATAAGTGGGAAATGTTGGAACACATGCAAGAGGACCTTCTTCATCAACCTGTGCACTTGGCTCGATCTCCTTTTCTTCCACCATTGTGATATTGTCACTCTTGAACAAACCTACATCAAAACCTTGGACAAGTTGATTCTCAACATCTTCTTGAAACATCTCCTCCTTCTCTTCGACCTCCTTATCCATACTTGCAATATCCTCTAGCTTTCCCTGTTGGTCTATATCTGGAGAAGAATTTTCCATGTACTGAAGATACACAATAAATCCAACGTCCTTGTGGATCAGAAGACATTGGTATTGATACCTGTGGAAAGGGCAACATGTTTCTTTCTTTCTGAATTCCTCATCAATGAGGTTGAACCTGCCTAGCAAAGTTGACCTAGATGTACTGGTGGCTTATCCTCCAATAACTCCTTCAAATCAAAAGGAACATTGAAAATTTCCCTGATATAGCCAAACTTGGAAGAATTTCCAGTGGTGTGTAAGAAATCAAAGAGCCTATCATCAGATGTCTCCATTAGCTCCTCCTCATCCATTCCTTCCAGAGATAGCTTCCTCTTTGTCATCTTGACTAGGAAAAGATTTATCCCTGAAAACAAAGCAGAATAGCAACAATATCCAATAAAACAAGATGGAACCATGGAAAGAGGCCCCAAAATTGCATTTTTAAGACAAAAAAATCAAAAAATGAGAAATTTTTTTAGTTGACTGGTGAAACACAAAAATTAAAGTGTCCAAGGCAAATGCTTGTGAAGAAATCGCATTTCATCGGACACTACCTTGAAGACAAAAAATATTTCAATATCTCACCGGTGAAACGGATACTTAGCAAAATATCACTAACAGGGACATTATTTCGCGTTTCACCGATCAAAAGATGCAAATCAAGAAGAGAAACATGAACTATAAATTAATTCTATGGAAACACACAAATTTATGATAAAATCCTTTCTGGAAAAGCTATGCTGCTTTTAATAGATACAAAGCACATAACATCTGTAATTATTCAAGTGTTATTAAAAATTCTTTCTATATTAATCAAATTTATTTTGTTAAAATACTTGTAATAAAAAAAATTTGTTACCTATCAAAGATTGTTCAACTGCTCTTCACACAGGAAGCAAGGACCTTGAAGGGAAGTCGATACAAAATTTCGGTAGAAAATAAGACAATATCGGAGAAATGGCTTCGAAATGCTTTTATATTGACCGTTAAGCATGTGGTGATAGTTCCAACGAAAAAGTTCATGTAATGATGGAAAAATAAACGGAAATGCAAATTTGGATGAAATTTCCAATATTTTTGCATGCACGAAATGCCTCAGAATACGTGCACACGTGTCTCACTTGACACACCGTATCAAACTCCTCAGAAGACGTGCGCACTCCCTTTTTCGAAAATACGTCACACGTGTGTTACATAACACTTTTCCAAGTAATGCTTGTACCATAGATAAAAAAATTCCGGTAAGCGAGAATACGTCACACGTGTGTTACTTTACACTTTGCCAAGAACTTTGAGTCCATGCAAATTCACCGCCTTTGCCTTTCACCGCATTTCCAGCCAAGCAGAAAACATTGCTAATCCACCTTTACCTTTGGCGATCCTTCCAATCTCCAAGCATTTCACTGCTTCCCCAACAAAGGAAACCTTCGAGCATATTCTCGTCATTAGGCTGAGATTATGAAGAATAAGCTAAAAAGAAGGTATGGTTTTCTACATCTTGCTTTTCAATAACAGGCTCCATTCAATGCATTCTTTTGATACTTTTCCTTAATCCTTTATGCTATTATGAGCTTATCAGCACTACAAAAGAATTTTTTTCCACAGTGGGAGCATTCCTTAATGTTGTGGAAATTTAAGGAAATCTTCAAACTTCTTCCCTAATTCTGTGGATAATTTATGTAATTTTAAAAGCTTTCCTTAGATCAAAGCTCTTTTTTCTTGGTTTTGTCGATTTCTTTGCTATTCATAAGTTGTCCGGTGAAACGCGAAAAGAACGTGCTTCAAGGATGCCTCCTGTCTTAAATTCGCGTTTTACTGGACACAATGGACAACAAGTCCGGTGAAACGTGAAAAGAAGCAGCTGCAAGGAGGCACCTTGCTTGACACTCGCGTTTCACTGGGCACGCTCGAGAAAAATTTAGCTGAAGCGCGAAAACGACATGCAGCATGGATACCTCTTGTCTAAGACTCGCGTTTCGCTGGACATGCTGGAGAAGAAGTAACATGTCTTTTTTTGGCAGATGGCTAGGACTAAGGAAACAGCAAGAAAGGAGAAGATTGATCCTAGGGATTTAACATCAAAGATTCATCAGTCTTCAAAGCCTCAGAAGCTCTCTAGAAAGTCAAAGCCAAGGAGAAAGTTTTCTCAAAATGTCAGGTGCCTAAGGGAGATTAGGAAGGCAGTAAAGGCTCTTGACAATGCAATTCCAAAGTTGTCTTTTCAGAGGCTTCTCAGGGAAATTTGTGAAAAATATAGTTTGGATAGTTTCAGATGGACAAGAACAGCTCTTAATTGTATACAAGAAGCCACAGAGGATTTTTTTAGTTGAGTTTTTTCAAGATGCCTATATTTGTGTTGCTCATGCTCATAGGCTCACACTCATGGACAAGGACATGGTAATTCTTAGGAGGCTAAGATATAGATTTTCAAAGGTCCTTGAGCCAATTCCCCTCACTGATGTGAAGACATTTAATATCCTTAATGTGCCCCCAGCTAGGAGAAAGAAAGATGATTCTGGTCTCAGGGTTGAGGATGTCACCCATGAGAGGGATACAAGGCAACATGAAAAAGAGGAGAAAGCTAAAGAGGAACAGGCAGATAAATGGAGAGAGTATAGGAGGCAAAGGGTTGAAGAAAGGGAAACAGAGCAACTAGAGTCCTTTGAAAATGAGCTAGCCACCCTTCTTGAAGCAGCTAATCCAAAAGGATTCAGTGTGTTTTGTTTCTTACCTAGTGACTTAGGCAAAAGAACTGAGGTTATCTCCTTTGATGCTGTATGTGTTCAGATTCTTAAGGATAAAAGAAGAGAAGTAAATGACAGTATTATTCTTGTTGGCCTAAGGTATATCCATCCATAAGTACTTTTACTTTTTGATATTTTTTAAACAATAAGATTTTTCTTGTTTATACTCACTATTTCTATGCCTTTTCTAGGTGTATAATGCATGAGTTTCCTTTGGATATACAACAAAAAATTGAGGTTCTTGATCCATCTATCTCATTCTTTATGAGGAACGAGCTTGATACAAGTTTTATTGAGTGGTTCAATCTGATTGACTTCGATTCTTTGGAGCTCCTTATAATTCCATATAATGAAAAGTAAGTGATTCAATATTCTATTAGAGTTTTTGAGATTTTATCCTACTAATTTGTTGAGATATGATTGCTTTTAGTTCTCATTGGAGCTTGATTGCAATAGACCTTGTGGATAAGCAATGTTTTTTAATAAACTCTATGAAAGGAAGCCATGGAAATGCTAAATTGTAAGTTATATTATCCAAGGACTCCTTGATATTTCAATTATTTTTTTTGTAAGTACTCTAAATTTCAACATATTTTATATATAGAGGTGCCAAAAGATTAATTGAAGAGCTAGAGAAAAGACCCCCTATGCCGTCTGATTTGCTTGCAACAATGCAATATAGACAAGTTGCAGTAAGTTATTCATTAAAATAATTGAAACATGAGTTTATTCTATGAACTACCTCTTTATAGTTTTACTTTGTGTTGGTGGTTGCAGTGTTTATGATAGCCATTCTTGGATAGTTCTCCAAAAAAGAAATAGCTTTGCCATATCGCCTTGTAAGCCTTCATATATAGAAATTTGCCCTTCAGCCCTTGTATATCTCATAGAGATTGCAAATAGACATCTGCTACAAAATTTGTACATATATTTTATATTGATAGTAAAGATATCTTTTCTTGAATGTCCTTGCAGTGTATATTATTTTCTCTCCTTTTCGATATCTACAAAAAATAAATTACAAATGTTTGTTAGTTAGAAAGCGAGATCTTGATATACATCTAAGTAGATATAATATGATGTGAAAACTTACTCGTTTCTTGTCAAGTTGGAATACAAAGGAGCATGGTAGTTCAATGTCTTCATTTTGTAAATCCATCCTCACTTGATGTAGCGTACATGATTTTCTAATCTTTAAGATTGCAATAATATCCTCGTTGAACCAAATATCAAGATCCACTATAGGATCTTTGCTAAAATCATTAAGATTCTGGTCTAAAGCAACTAGACTACTACCAACAAAATGCCATCGACTATAGTAAAAGCTAAGGATAAAATTTTGAGTAGCAATCATATATTTACTGTTGAAAATGCAGGATCTAGAGCATGACATAACCGGAAGCTATGGAGGATGGAAGGAGAAGTGTAGACTCATGATGGAATGACACTGTTTGTTACACAAGTGAATTAGGTTCCAAGATTGAGACTTGGACTCATAAACACAATCTTGTGTATGTGGACAATGACATTGACACTTTACTTAAATGAAAAGAGTACTATCATTGCATTAAGAAAGGAAGCAAGTACAATGCTTTATAGGAAAGTAGGAAACTCCAGTAGGCACCATTGTGCATATGGGATAAGTTAGCCTGCATGTCCTTGACCCTGAGATTCCATACAAAGAGGCTGTTTGAGTGTGATTGCTGATTCTCAACACCCCTCCTCAATCACAACTAGGAAAGGCACAAAGTGTGTAGAGGCTGTAATGAGAACCACCTGCAAAGTGTGGGCATACCACAGACATGGAAAAACACCAGAGGCTGTTGCAGAAAAAGCTAAGTGTGGGTACCATAAACATGGTGGACATCCAGAGGCTGTAACAGGGGCCTCACAAAGTGTACAGGGACTATAATGCCAAGTTACATAAGGAGTTTACAAAGCTTATGGCAGGAAACATTAGGGCAAGGAAAATACAAGGTTATTAAAACAGTCTATCAGAATTATGAGAGTACAAGGACTGATGAGTCTTGTCCTTCCGATCCTGGTGATCTTCATCTTCTTCTTCCTTTGCTTCATTTTCTTCTTCTTCTTTGATTGCGACTAGATAGGCCTTTTGGGATCTCTTTCTTGCGTGGCAGAACTTCTCGGTGTGTCCGGTCCTTTTGCAGAAGTCACAAAAGAGCTGATCTTTCTTGCCTTTGTACCTGTTGCCAACATATAATGCATGCTCATCTCTAGAGGTACTTGGTTCTTCTTTAGTTTTTAGCTTCTTTTCTTCTTCTAACAGTGATGCCTGGATATCAACAAGTTCAGGATTTGGCATGTTGATTAAAGTTGTTGATACGTTATTATATTCAGGAGGCAAGCTCTTAAGTAGAACACCGATGCAAACATCTTCATCCATTTTAATGTTGATTCCTGCAAGTTGGGTTAGGAGTCCTTCCATGTAATTAAGATGTGTGGCAAGTGATGTGCTGGACTTCATTTCAAGCCTGAAGAATTCAATTAGGAGACCATACTTTGATGATTTAGATTGTGCACCGAACAGGGTGTCAAGTCTTTTCCATGTATCCTGTGAGGTCTCACAGTTATCCACATGATGGATATAACTGTCGTCTAGCTCCAATTTGATAATGGCCTGGGCTCTGTCATCATTCTTTTGCCAAGTAGTTGCAAGATCCGCGTCCCTTGGTTTCTTCTCTTTGCCATTTGTGATGGCCCAGAGACCCTTCTTCATCAGGATGAGCTTGATGCGGGTTTGCCAAGTGTGGAATCCGACTCCTTTGAATCGAGCATTTGGCGAGTCTTTGCCCATGTTAAATTTACGGGAACAGTAGCAAATCAACTTCAGACTTTATTAGATTTGAGCAACAGAAGAATTGATTGAGAGACACAAGTGCTAAAAAGCACTAACTGAGTGTCAATGAATACCAAATCTGCAAAAGTCTTTTACTCCAAGTGATCTTCCCCTTCTTGATTTGATGCTGATGTCTTCAGATCTGAATGAAATCAGTAAGAGTGTTGTACTCAAGTGTATCAAAGAGCATGACATAACCGAAAGCTATGGAGGATGGAAGGAGAAGTGTAGACTCATGATGGAATGACACTGTTTGTTACACAAGTGAATTAGGTTCCAAGATTGAGACTTGGACTCATAAACACAATCTTGTGTATGTGGACAATGACATTGACACTTTACTTAAATGAAAAGAGTACTATCATTGCATTAAGAAAGGAAGCAAGTACAATGCTTTATAGGAAAGTAGGAAACTGCAGTAGGCACCATTGTGCATATGGGATAAGTTAGCCTGCATGTCCTTGACCCTGAGATTCCATACAAAGAGGCTGTTTGAGTGTGATTGTTGATTCTCAACATTTACAAGCTATAGAGTCTTGATCTATCTTACATATAATTTTTCCTTCTGTCCTTGTATCCCATCCTTCATCAACAAATTGTATGATATGATCATATGTTAGTCTCTTCACTGAAAGCATGGTTTTTGTTATTCTTATCTCCATATTAGAGAAGAAATCAATAAATATATTAATAGGCATAAATAAAGTAACTTTGCTTAGCCTACTTGAGATATTAGATTTTAGTGCGTTCTGGATCTCAGAAAATATCTTACATCTATAGCCCTCACTAGTAGCTGGACTTGGCAAAGGCCACTCAAAGCTTGAAAAATCTGGCAAAGGAAGGAGTTTTATTGATCCCCATTGGCAACGCCGCATAGGAATAACATAAGAATGGTCATAAAAGAATATTCCATTCTCTGCAAGCTCTGTCTTCTTTCTGCCTCTATACATTTCTTCTCCAATTGAACCATGTATAACATCAATAACATCAATAATAGATTCCACTGGTTGCCATTCCTCAAGATTAGAGGGATAGACATCTACAAGACAAACAAATATTATAATGGAAAAACCTAAACCATGTTTAAGAAAGGAAAAACTTTTAGAATCAAATTCTTACAATTTCTGTATCCATAACTGTATCCATGGTAGAAGAGAGAGAGACATGCACAGAGAGAGAGAGAGAGAGAGAGAGAGAGAGAGAGAGAGAGAGAGAGAGAGAGAGAGAGGACTAGGCTACCATAACGGAGGGAAAAACAATAGAGGAATAAAAGAAAGGAGGGAAAAAACTGAGCACCATGCTTTTCACCAATTTGAATTTTGATTACATCAGTCATTATCATTAAACTAGAAACATCATTAAATAAAAGTAGCCGAGACTCTATGCCATTAATGCAAAAGATGTCATAATCACGAATATAAGAGACTAAAAATACATAATAAAAATACAAATTCGTAATATTTATATATTTGTATATTTTTGTAAAATGTTTTTTTATTTTTTTTAAATAGAAGTTCCGTTACGGAGGCTTTGCTCTTATTGGTCTAGAGCACTCTCTCTCCATATCCTAAAAGGCATTTTCGAGACCTCAAAACTCCCCTAATGTCCACTTCTATCACCTCAGGGATAGTCTACACTGATGCAACAAATGCTACAGCAGCAGGCTCAATGAAGTTACTATATGTATATCCTCTACATCACGTGCGTTCAAGGCATATTTATAAATATCCTTATCTATAAATTTTCTTTGAATAAAACATAACCCTATTCTATTCAATCTATAAATAACCCCTTTATATTACACCCTTCTGTATGTAAAAAATGTATAAAATTGGTATTTTAAAAATACCTTATTTTGAACCCACGTGATGCATACATATATTCATGAGTAACTTACCTGAGGCAGTAGGTAGGACAATGGGAATACATGCAAGGGGAACAAGATGATACAATCAATACCACCTAGACACGTTAGCCAAATGCGATGTCAAATGCAAACGTAATTACCACAACCATTCAATACAAGACACTGCATATGACCAATCATCCTATCAAAAATGCAAGGCACATGTTTAAAACAACATCAATAAGGATGAGATCATGAATATAGCTCCTTCAGCAAACCATGATGTTTAATAACATGTTAAAAGAGCAAAACACACAAGAAAATAATGAAAGATACAAGATCAATGGAAGAAACAATGCACAAGAGGTAATCGGGAATCAGAAGCCACTATGACAAGAATACAATGGTTGAGAGTCATCTCATGCACTCCACAAACTCCCTCTCTCCACACCAAGAATCTACAAGTACATGAATGGATTGACAATGGACTAGGGCCACACTCCCTCCTTTTATAGAAAAAAATAAAAGAATTTTCCTACCATGAAATAGATTGACCAATTACCAAATAAGAATGAAGAGAGTACCCATACACTAAGCCGTGGGTATTTATAAACCTTTGACATGACCACTTCTAACAATGCCCAACAAAAGTAATAGGCCCAACATATGTACTTGAGAGAAAACAAAAATTACATATATACTAAGCGCAATGGACCATAAGTACATAAGTATTTGCACATACTCTCTTCTCACATCTTTGATCATTGAGAATAATCTACACTCAAGCTAATACTCCTTTCAATTCTCTTTATATAATATCAAGTAAAATAACCTCATCCTTGCTCTAGGGCCCATTGCTAGGATACCTACACAACCCTTGTGCACCTATAACATGCTTGTGGTTGATGAACCATTGACAATGTGCTTCAAAATGCATCATGCTCGAAGGTAAAATGCAGCTTGGAAATACGCTATGCATAGTGCTTACATATAGAAGATGCATGCATTGGGATTGATAATTCCTAGTTCAACTCTATTGTGCTCATGCTTTGTACATGTACACACACATAAGTTCATTACCTTAATTGAAGTCCTTTACATATTCCAGTGCCTAGAAAATAAGAAAAGGATCATGATATTCTCATCCTTTGTCCCATATACTCTTAGTTCATGATAGCACATACAATTCCTCACTATCAATCCTCATGTGCACATGCTCTCTCTCTCTCTCTCTCTCTCTCTCTCTATATATATATATATATATATATATATATATATATATATATATATATATATATATATATATATATATATATAGTGTGTGTGTGTGTACATACATACATACATACATACATACATATATGCATTGGGATGGATAATTCCTAGTTCAAGTCTATTGTGCTCATGCTTTGTACATGTACGCACACATAAGTTCATTACCTTAATTGAAGTCCTTTACATATTCTAGTGCCTAAAAATAAGAAAAGGATCATGATATTCTCATCATTTGTCCCATATACTCTTAGTTCATGATACCACATACACTTCCTCACTGTCAATTCTCATATGCACATGCTCTCTCTCTCTCTCTCTTTATCTATATATATATATATATATATATATGTGTGTGTGTGTGTGTGTGTGTGTGTGTGTGTGTGTGTGTGTGTGTGTGTGTGTGTGTGTGTGTGTGTGTGTGTGTGTGTATATATATACGTATGTATGTATCTATGTTTGTTTGTTTGTTTGTTTGTTTGTTCTTATGTGTGTATGTGTTTGTCTCCATATATCTATCTAATTATCTCAACTCTAAAATACAATCTTATCCAACTTTAATTTGGTGGGTTGCTTTTTGCTTTCCAAATTTTCTTGACATGTAATCAAAGTTTGGATACAAAATAAAGTGATTAGGAGAGATGCTATACAATTGGTAAATTACAAATAAAAATATACCAAATCACTTTTTAGCTGCAAACTATTTCTTATGAGAACTTAAAACTATCAAAATGTCATATCTAAAGACCATATTAGTATTGTATTTGTCATGGTTTCCTCATTCACAACAAAACTTCTTTACAACCTTGGTATTAAAGTCTTTGTGCCTAATGCTGGTAGGGGTGATGAAGTGGAAGATTTTCGTATGTAAAATACATAGGTGACTATATCTAATGTAACAAATTATATATTCTACTTTATTATTTAAAAAAGTGGAAACACTAATTTACCAAGTAGACAAAGATTATTTCTAATGCAATGCATTTGATATACACAATGTTTCTTTACAAAATTAGTCAAGGAAAGTTGAGTTTTGCAAGGATACTAAATTTTTTTATATGTACTCTTCACATATAGTAAAAACAACATTAATGGAATGAAATGTATTGACATAAATCTATACTACATTAGAATAGATTTTTCAGGGTCTGGTTACTGGTCAAGGCGTCTTTTTCTACATTTATCCTTTTTTCCATTTTCCGCTCCTCTGTGCTGCGAGAAACACGGTAACATTACCCCCCTCCTAGCCAAGTGCCAGTCCTATGGCACTGCGATGGGAAGTAGTGGCTAGTTAGGTCTGCTTGCGAGGCGGACTGGTGGGTGGATGACACCACTTCCAAGGTGGTGGTGTGAATGAGAGTGGATGGAATTTAGTGACGATGACCAGGAGAGATTCCGGCGTGCTTTAGGCTCCATGAAGATGCTCGGCATATTTCACACAGGTGTGGCATCCGTTATGTAGCCGATCGTCCGTTGAACATCAGAAACGCTTGAAGCAATAAGCAATCCCTTAGGAGGATGGTATTGGAGGGATTTATTCTGGAGAAGCCCCCCCGAACTCTGTCTTGACAAAGATATGGGTTGTCTTCGCATTGAAAATGTGTGTCTTTGATTTAAAGGTCTTTGTCTTTGAGTTGAAGGTCTTCAGTACTACGTTGAAGATCTTCAACTCTGCATTGAAATTCTTCAGGCTTATGGAATCAATAAGCGATCCGTAGATCTTGAGGCATTGGGCATGCATCTTTGGAAGACGAGGTTCCTATCTTGACTTGGTTCAATCATGGTAGCCATCAACAGGTAGATGGCTGGTCACCGGCACATGAAAAAAGTTTTGGTCATTAAAGGATGCCGTGGGTGATCCTCTTCAGCGGAGTAGCCATTTCTTGAAACTCGAACATAACCTGCAAGAAAAGTTGTGCGCTCCCTAAGGGGTGTGTCTGCCTCTCCGTGTAGTGCATGGTGCCCGTGGCAGTGGAATTGGGAGATGGGTCTAACCTTGGGCAAGCCCTTGGCAATGTCCCACACTTGAGGAACCATTTCGTGCATCGTTGGAGGTGCGGTGCAAGTCTTAGGGTGATAGGTCTGAAATTCCTGCCCTTGATGTGCCCTAAGTGTGAAGTGGGGAGGGGGCTAGGGAAAACCCTAGGTGCAGTGACTGTGGTGCATATCTCTTTCTTTTTTAAAAAAAAATGATAACCAGGCCTAATTGTCTTCATCAGAATGAGGAGGGGAAGGGGGTCAGATAGATTTGCTCAAAAACTGGTGACTTTGCATGTAATCTTTCAAATTCATGCGGACATGAAGAGAAGTGGTGGAGAGGAAAGGGTGATTGCACCTAGTGAATTGGCTATCATTCATATCTGCTAGGAGGGCTAGGCAAAAAGAGGGAAGGAGACTAGCCCTCATCATAAGACGAGCCATGGCACAGTTGTCTATAGCGTTAGGGTCAAAGAATAGGGGAGCTAGGCCGCGCTCTTATAGAGTCGGGTCCTGCTTAAGGAGTAGCCTAAGTAACCTAAGATAATTATAGGTTGTTACAAAAGCGGGGTCAGGACATGAGGAGAAATCCTCAAGAAAGCGCGTCATAGACGTATCTAGGCTTTCGGCGGTAAAGAGAAGGGCATGATCGAAGGATACTATAGTGGAGTTATAAATAATAGGAAAGTTGTACCACCCGTGGAGGGTGGCATCAAAATCCACCCCTACCCTTCAAGGGTATGCCATGTAGGTAGGGTTGTTCTTCTCGAATGGCAGGGTATTACAAAATGCCATCCAGGCGAGCATGCTGATGTTGCATACTTGCCTCCTCCACAGGGGTTGAATTTTGTAGCCTTGTACAGTGTGTGGGACCTCAAAAACTTTATTCTGCCAGTAGTCAACCGCTTCTGTGCCCCAAGAGGTCGGGGTCTTTTCTCGCTCTTCTAGCCATCTTTGCCCCAACCGACCACCGACCGCGATTACCTCATCCATCACCTTGAGCGGCAGGACCCTCCGCAGACTATTGGGTAGGAGGAAACTAAAGGTGAATGGATCCCTTCCTTGTTCCTGTATTTCCCACAACACCAGTTCTGCGTGGAATCCTGCGGGAATATCATCAGCGCACGGTGGGAGAGGTGCAGACGGTAGCACGGCTGGTTTGGCCCTCAGTTGTTTCATGGCTTCCTCTACCAACTTTTGCGTCTTTCCCTAGAGGCGGCTTTTCTTTCTGCAGATGAGTCCTCTTGTGGTGGATCTTGAGACTGCGGCGAGGGGGGTTGTGGGACTACATCCTCCCTAAATCGATTCATGTCGATTTCCAGTTCTGCTGCCTTCCCCTACCGTTTTGCCTATCCTGGTTCTTCCTCAAATCCGAGGGCGTTGATTTTCTGGGGGGTTAGGCCGGCCAGCAATAGGTATTTTCGTTGCTCATCCAAGCTAAGCCTAACCTCTGCAGGTAAGGGTGGCATCTGCAATCCAGCATGTAGGGCTCTCCACGCCATGCCGAGCTTTCTCTGCGTCACCTCCAATGACTCTTCTGATGCTGCATGGGTGGTGTCCAGGATGGTGTCGAGGAAGGCCTTCTGTTGAGTGCTGAAGGCCACTTGGGTCGCTTCTGCCTTGCTCTCTGCGATGATTTTCTCCTTCTCTGCTAGAGCAAGGCGCCGCGCCAGTGTCTTCACCCTCTTTTCATTGTGCGCAGCCCACTCCTCTGCTCTTTTGTTCATTTCTTCCAAGCCCTCTCCTTGCTTTAGGGTTAGTATCATAAGTTTCTACTCGTGGTCTTCCAACTCCCTGACTAGCCTCTCTTGCTCTTCTTTTTCAGAGTTTAGCTGATCTGTCAGGCGCTCGATTTCCTCTTGCTGTTCTTTTATGCCTTGTTGTCTTTCTTCATCCCTGGCGTTCAGCTCAGCCACAAGCGCATCAACATGAGCAGATTTTGCAGCAAGCTCCTGGTATTGCACTATCAGGAGCTTGTGCTCTCTTTACATTTTTACTAGCTCTTAGGTCTCATTTTCGAGCTACTGTCTCCAGTGCTCCTCCCTTTCATCCTTAGCCTTCATTTCTTGTTTGAGATCTGCGATCTCCCTCTATTGCATCGCTATCATCCTCATTTTATCCAGCTGGAAGGCGGCCACTGATTCCTTCTCGGTTGCCAACTCAGCCACGGCTATCTTGCGTTCCTCCTTAGCTTCCTCCAATTGGGAGAGCAGCTCGGCGACGTATTCGTCGTAATTAGCCGATGGCGTCATCGTTGTGTGGATGGGCGAGGTTGAGGCTTCTACCTTCTGCCTTTTAGACTCTTGCCTGGATTCCACATCCATAGCTGGCCGCTTTTGTCCTATGGCCGTGGTTTCAGTGCTCTGTCCGTGGCCCATCTCTTTGTTGATGAAGTACTGCATCCACGCCACAAAGTTTGACACGTCGGCACTGGTCAAGATGCTAGGGGTGATGGTGGTGGGTTCAACGGAAGGCACCAGGAGGGTAGGAATTGGATGAATTGGGGCCTTGCCCTTGCCCTTAGGGACTGGAGGTGGCACAAACTCTGGCACCTGTGTGCTAGACCCTGGCCCCTCTTCTCTACGCGGGCTCAAGCTCCTCAGTTCATCTGCTCGCCTCTGTTGCTCGATGGACCGGCGTGTGGCTTCCGCCAGGTCCTCCTCCTCCTTCCTTCGTAACTCTTCCTCTTCCTCATCCGCCTTTCTTTTCCTTTCCTCCTCTACTTTTCTCTGCTCTTCCTTCTTCTTCCCTTTTTCTTCTTTTTCCTTCCTTTTCTTCTCCTCTGCTTCTTGTTTCGATACCTTCTTTGCTTTCTACAATTCTTCTTTTTCTTTCTCCTCCTCCTGTCTCTTCATCCTCTCTCTCTCCTTGGCCTCTTTTAGGGACTCTTTCTTTGCCCTTTCCAAGTCTTCTCTCTCCTTCTTTCTGCCTTCGTCATCCTTCTTCTTCCTCTACGTTGTCTTCTTCTTGGGTCTCCTGGTTGTCTTTTGCTTGTCTGTCCCTCCCCTTCTTCTTCTGTTTCAATTCTGTCGGTGGTCCTATCCTTGTCCTGGTGAGGAGGCGACCTCTCTGGTGTTTCTCCTTCTCCTTCTTCCGCCTCCTATGCTTCCTTCATCACTGCCTCCTGGATGAGCGCAGTCAAGACACCTCCATACCCTATGAAGGAGGCTTTGGAGGAGGCTTTCTTTCTTTCTGTAACTTTAGAAGCCCGGAGATTCTCCTCTGCTGGTACACTTCCTAGGGCCAACGCTTTGGCTGCTTGATTAATTGTTTTTCACACATACCCATTCCAATCTACTTCGTCTAGGGTATGGGCTGCTACATTCTCCAGCACTGGTACGTGAATTTGATGCATCAAGGAATTGTAACGCTGGCTGGAGAAGAGCACATGTATCAACTTGGCCTGCAACCTGGCTTTTGTGTCAAGGATGCCCTGGATGCTTATGCCGTCATTTGTGAGCACCTCTTCCTTCTTCATTTTCAGCATGGCATAAACATCCCTTTTTATTTTCCTCTCCGTCTTTGGTACCAATCCCAAAGCCTTCTCCACCAAGGCTGGATCTAACCGGACATGTACCTGCTTTGCACCTTCTCCTCTGCCCACTGTTACAATACCACATTCCTAGTCTGGGTTGTATGTTTTGAGGAACTCCACGCACTTTAGGTGGTTCGGCTCCTGCGAGAATTTTTCAAGATACTTTGTGAGGTTGCATTGTTCCACCACCCTCCTGGCTGCTTCCTCCTTGGCCACCATGACTTCTATGTTGTGGATGGGTTGGAATTTGAGCTACCTGAAGGCGCGGTTCTCTAGATGGATGCGGTATTGCTCCCTTTCTTTGTCTGTGAACAAGAGTTGATGGGCGTGGTCTTGCTGTGACATTTTATGCTCCTGCCACCATAAATCGTAACTTTCATTAGTATTTTCCATATATCAATTCACTGATTGCCGAAAAAGAAAAACTCTATGCTTTTTGAATGAATTCCTTAGGAAGCCATGTAGATTTTCCTTTTTAGACTTGGACTTTTGTCCTTTACTTCAAAGTTCTTCCTGCCCATTTTCCTACCCCATCCGTTTTTTTTCATACTACATGCTTATGCTTTTCACTAACTTTACTTTATTGTATCCCTTTTGATTCATTTCTCATCTGATTCATTTCACCTTACCCTCCTTTTCCAACTTGAAAAGAATCCTTCCTAGGATTGAGGATCAAAAGGTTGAGGGCTTTCAGCATGTTGGGGTAGGAGTTACTTGTGAAGGAGCCAAGTATAGAAATTTGGATTGTACTCCAGTTGAGCTGCCGGTCCAAATCAAAGGGTCGAATTCCTATGTGCGTGATGTATGTGAGAACATCTGTGAGGAAGTCACCAGAGTCGACCCGACTCGCAATGTGGAGTTCTTCCTCTGTTAGAGGCGGTCAAGGTAGGGATGCCCGTTGATATACTCGTCCATGGGTCGGCCCCGAAGAGTGGTTAACACTCTATACGAGGTGGGCGCGATGTAAGTGGGATCATACTCTGCCATTTTGATGGCTCGGCGTTGCTCAGCGTTGGTCATTATGCGACATCCTTCGACTTCCCATTGCAACCTAAGAGCGTACCACTGCCTCAAGAAAGGTGATCCAGTGTCAGCAAGGTGTGATAACTTTGCACTCTCTTGGTCAATGATAGCAGAAGTGGTTTGTTGATCGTAGGATGTGATGAGACGTTGTTTAATGGCTTGCTCTTTGGAGATCTCGCTGCTGAGCAACTCAGTAGCAGAGCGAGAAGCTTTTGCAAATGCAAATTCAAAAGTCTCCCAAGAGCAAGGCATATTGCGCACGTCCATTGCAAAGGGTTCTTCTAATAGACCTAAGTCCAAGCGGTCATAGCTGAGGGCTAGCGACACAAAGGTGGCATCAAGTCGTTTAATGCATTCCACCGCGTCATCCCCAGTGTCCTCAGTAAGGTCAGCGGCTAGCGCAAGAAAGGATTTTCATTCATAGGAGGGCATACGGCCGACAAGCGGTCGAGGTTTGCTAGAACTAGAGGCCTTGACAATACATAGTTACGATTGGGAGTTTCCTTGAGCCTGTAGTTGGGCTGTTTGGACTATGGGTGGGTTAGGGTCAGCCACAACAGCTAGACTGCTGCAGTCAACTTTGCTTTGGGGAGTCAGATTGACTTGGTCGGAGGATGCCTCCTGTGACGGTGGCTATTGCTTGGGCCGATAGGTTTGTGCAACTCTCTTGGGCCGAAGCGTAGATGAGTTGGATGGCTGGGGCTCTGGAGAGCACTGCGGTTTATGGTTTTGAGGTATTGTGGGATGTGGGCTGATCAAGCTTGAGGGTGGCGCATGAATAGTGCCTTTGGCCATGGGGACCTTAGGGATCCACAGTGAGGTGTTTCCCTCATAGTAGCCTTGTGCATGCAAGAGGGCTTTAGGGACCCATCTTTGCTTGATCACGCGGCTCTTCCTGTGATTGCGTCTTGGCCTCCTAGGTTTAGAGTTCTGGGTCTTATGAGGATAGGGGTGTCGACTCCTAGGCGGTTGTTTCGACTGTTTAGGCACCCATTGAAAGGGAGGCTGCTGGGCCTTAGCTTTGGTGGCTGTGGGTTGCGGTTTATGGAAATCTGGGAGTGGTAGCCGTGCACTACCCCCTCCTTAGTCTTGCCTACGGATGTTTCTATCGGTGGCTTTGCGGATGGTGGTGGTGTTGCGCAGCCCTTGCTGAAAGCTGTGACAATGCACACGTTGCCTATTATTGAGAATCAGCAATCACACTCAAACAGCCTCTTTGTATGGAGCCTCAGGGTCAAGGATATGCAGGCTAACTTATCCCATATGCACAATGGTGCCTACTACAGTTTCCTACTTTCCTATAAAGCATTGTACTTGCTTCCTTTCTTAATGCAATGATAGTACTCTTTTCTTTTCAGTGAAGTGTCAATGTCATTGTCCACATACACAAGATTGTGTTTATGAGTCCAAGTCTCAATCTTGGAACCTAATTCACTTGTGTAACAAACAGTGTCCTTGTCTTCTCCATCATGAGTCCACACTTCTCATTTCATCCTCCATAGCTTCCGATTTTGCCATGCTCTAGATCCCGCATTTCTCACATGGTATCAGAGCCCAGTTGGGCATGGCATTGCTTGTCTAGCCTCTCTTGATTCCTTTCAACCACAGTCTAGCTCAATGTCAGCTCATGACTTCATCTCCCAACTCTACTCTCACTGAAGCTTCCATGGCAGCCATAGCCAGCAGCACCATGTCAGATTGAGCTGCTTATATCTCACTCCACAGGTCAAATCTCTTGGAGCTTCCTTCTGGAAAAGTATTCCCCAACTCACAAAGCTTCCCTGTATCACATCAATCCAGGACATTGGACCATCTGGAGCTCAGCATTGTGAAAATCCCCAATCTCTGCTCTATGTCTGCCATAGCCAGACAGGACCTACCTCACTTGGAGCTTCCATAACTCTTCAATCAGGCCATTTCAGCCCACGATTTCTTCTAGGGAGTTGTTCCTCTGCTCAAGATGCTTCATCCTGGCACAACAAACAACCACATTGGCAAGCTACAGCTCTGGCATTGCACAAATTCAACGTCGCTGCCCCAGACTGCGCCGATTCTGTTCGCGCCCCCTACGTGCTGCATACTGTCCACAATTTTGACGATTATGATAGGGCTTTTGTAGCCCATGAAATCAGCTTCCTAGATATATAAAAATTTTTGAAAATGATCCACTGTAGCTCCTGCAATCAGCAAAAAACCAGGCCCCTGTCTCAGAAACCCTAATTCCACCATAGCCAAAGCTTCAAAATTCTGACATTTTTCACTGTTTCTCTCACTGAAGTTATCAATAGTGATTTTAATCACTGAGCAATACTCTCTGAAGTTCATTAAAGTACTGTCACTTAGATTTGAATGTATCAGTATCAAATCAAGAAGGGGAAGATTACACTTGGATTTAAAAAGAGTAAAGGACTTTACAGATTTGATATTCATTGACACTCAGTTAGTGTTTTTTAGCACTTGTGTCTCTCAACCAACTCTTCTGCTGCTCAAATCTAATAAGTCTGAAGTTGATTTGCTACTGTTCCTGTAAGTCTAACATGGGAAAAGACTCTCCAAATGCTCGATTCAAAGGAGTCGGGTTTCACACTTGGCAAACCCGCATCAAGCTCATCCTGATGAAGAAGGGTCTCTGGGCCATCACAAATGGCAAAGAGAAGAAACCGAGGGACGCGGATCTTGCAACTACTTGGCAAAAGAATGATGACAGAGCCCAGGCCATTATCAAATTGGAGCTAGACGACAGTTATATCCATCATGTGGATAACTGTGAGACCTCACAGGATACATGGAAAAGACTTGACACCCTGTTCGGTGCACAATCTAAATCATCAAAGTATGGTCTCCTAATTGAATTCTTCAGGCTTGAAATGAAGTCCAGCACATCACTTGCCACACATCTTAATTACATGGAAGGACTCCTAACCCAACTTGCAGGAATCAACATTAAAATGGATGAAGATGTTTGCATCGGTGTTCTACTTAAGAGCTTGAATCCTGAATATAATAATGTATCAACAACTTTAATCAACATGCCAAATCCTGAACTTGTTGATATCCAGGCATCACTGTTAGAAGAAGAAAAGAAGCTAAAAACTAAAGAAGAACCAAGTACCTCTAGAGATGAGCATGCATTATATGTTGGCAACAGGTACAAAGGCAAGAAGGATCAGCTCTTTTGTGACTTCTGCAAAACGACCGGACACACCGAGAAGTTCTGCCACGCAAGAAAGAGATCCCAAAAGGCCTATCTAGTCGCAGTCAAAGAAGAAGAAGAAAATGGAGCAAAAGAAGATGAAGATGAAGATGAAGACCACCAGGATCGGAAGGACAAGACTCATCAGTCCTTGTACTCTCATAATTCTGATAGACTGTTTTAATAGCCTTGTATTTTCCTTGCCCTAATGCTTCCTGCCATAAGCTTTGTAAACTCCTTATGTAACTTGGCATTACAGTCCCTGTACACTTTGTGAGGCCCCTGTTATAGCCTCTGGATGTCCACCATATTTATGGTACCCACACTTAGCTTTTTCTGTGACAGCCTCTGGTGTTTTGCCATGTCTGTGGTATGCCCACACTTTGCAGGTGGTTCTCATTACAGCCTCTACACACTTTATGCCTTTTCTAGTTGTGATTGAGGAGGGGTGTTGAGAATTAGCAATCACACTCAAACAGCCTCTTTGTATGGAGCCTCAGGGTCAAGGATATGCAGGCTAACTTATCCCATATGCACAATGGTGCCTACTACAGTTTCCTACTTTCCTATAAAGCATTGTACTTGCTTCCTTTCTTAATGCAATGATAGTACTCTTTTCTTTTCAGTGAAGTGTCAATGTCATTGTCCACATACACAAGATTGTGTTTATGAGTCCAAGTCTCAATCTTGGAACCTAATTCACTTGTGTAACAAACAGTGTCCTTGTCTTCTCCATCATGAGTCCACACTTCTCATTTCATCCTCCATAGCTTCCGATTTTGCCATGCTCTAGATCCCGCATTTCTCACACCTATTGCTAGGTGGATGCGCTGCGACTCATAATCCACATTGCAATGAGTCTACTTCTTGAAGGTTCACCTCAGCAATGACTCCATGCCTACGTCTGTAGCACTTGGCAATATGTAAAAGAGCATTGGAACAGTCTTAGACTCAGTAGAAACGGCGACTCTGCACTTGCTGTATGATTGAGCCCCATATGGGTTTAATTTGGCATTTGTGGGTTGAACTAGGGTTTGACAAGTTGGATCCAATGATTGTGGGTTAAGACATTGAAGTCTGATCCCTCGTCGATCAAGGCGTTGAAAGCGCATGTTTGCTTGGTAGTGACCGTGACATGGAGGTAAGCGGGTTCTACGGCTTCCTCATCATCTTCATTGATTTCAACGATTGTAGCTACTCGTACTTGGACCGGCGGCTCTAACAAGGGTGGCTCATGCAAAGGATGCATGGGAGGAAAGTACTTCTTGACACGACTGCCATTGAAGAAGCCTATTCCCTCACCGTCTAGTGTCTCAAGCTCGACATTGCTGATTCGGCTGATCGCATGAACCTTGAAGGGTCCGAGACCTCTGAATTTTATTTTTTGCTTATGCCCCTTAATTGAGTAAAGGAGCACTAAGTCACCCTGTTCAAACTCGCGCTACTTGACATGCTTGTCAAACCAGCTCTTGCGTTGGGCTTTCTCATATATAAACGCGTGGGTGGCCAGAAGACAAGTCTTTGATAGGCGTTCAAGTTCGACCAGGCATTGCGTCCATGCCTCCTTTCCTTCCCATCGTTCTTGAAGTGCTATTCTCAAGCTAGGAAAAAAAGAATTCTAATGGTAGAATTGCCTCAGCTCCATAGGTCAGCCTAAAGGGGGTTTGGTCGACAACTGTTTTATAAGCTGTGCGGTAGGCCCATAAGGCTGCCATCAGCTTGTTGTCCCAGTCGCTACGTGAGGCTGAGACTAATTTAGTCAGGACATTGATAAGAATTTTGTTAGTTGATTCTGCCTGGCCATTAGCCTGAGGGTAGTATGGTGGGAATTTGCAATGGATGATGAGAAAGGTGGATAGGAGATGTGCTATCACTTCGTTGATGAAGTGTGTGCCTTGGTCGCTAACCAGTTCGATGGGGCAACCGAAGCGCGAGATCACTTGCTCCCATCAAAACTTGGCAGTCGTCCTAGCATCGTTTTTTCATGTGGCTCTTGCCTCTGCCCATTTCGTGAGGTAATCTGTGGCCACCACGATGTACTTGGCTTGTGAGTACTGCGCCGTAGGACTGATGGGTCCTATGAAGTCAATTTTCCATTTTTCAAAGGGTTGGCGAGCAATAATTAGGGTCTGTTCCATTTGATCTTTACAAATCGGGAATTTTTTCCGTTGGCACTCGTCACAATGCTTGACGAATCCCTTGGCGTCGCGGAAAAGTGTGGGCCACCATAGTTGAGACTGCAGCACCTTTCGTGCTGTCGTGTCTCCACTAAAGTGTCCTCCAGCAATGCCGTTGTGCGCCTCTGAGAGCACATCGTGCATCTCATGCTCATACATGCACCTACGTAGCAATCTTTCTTGCCCCAGCCTATAGAGTTGGCCTGCAATCAGCTACTGGTAGGGCTGGAATAAGTGGGCGTCAGGTAACTCGTCAACGATGCCTTGTCCAGTGGCTTCTCCTGTGGGTATGCGTGACATGTGATCAGCCATGTAATGTTGTTTTCCCTTTCGTACCACCACGGAGAAATCAAACTCTAGGAGCAGGAGGAGCCATCAAGCTATGTGCCCTGTAGCACAAGGTTTGTTCACTAAATAGAGCAGGGCTTGATGATCCACAAAAAGGATGAAGGCTGTGGCCAATAGATAATGCCGGAATTTCTTCACAGCGAACACCATGGCTAGTCCCTCTCTTTCTGTTGTCGAGTAGTTCATCTCCATCTCAGTGAGTTGTCTGCTAGCAAAGCTCACTGGATAATCTAAGTTATGCTCACCAGGTTGGCACAACACTGCCCCCACGGCAAACTTAGAAGCATTGATGTGCACATGGAAGGTGATGGTCTCCAATCTGGGGCTCGTAGAATTGCGCTGTTGTTAGAGCCTTTTTCAATTCTTCGTATACTCATTGGCATGCCTTGGTCCACTCGAAGACAATCAGCAGCCTATACAATGGTCTGGCGATCAATGTGTAGTTTTGTACAAATCGCTGATAGTATCCTGTATGGCCTAAGAAGCATTGAACTCCCTTGTAATTAATTGGGGGTGGAAGGTCAACAATAACCCTAACCTTCGAGAAGTCAGTGGCAATGCCGTTCTTCGACAGCACGTGTCCTAAGATGCATCCGTTCTTTACCCAAAACTGACACTTCAAGGTGTTCAAGGAGAGATGATATAGGTGACATTGTTCAAAGTCTGCATGGAGTTTGTCTAAGTGCTCGATCCAGGTCGAATGGACACACAGGTCGTCAACAAATACCTCTAACTCCTTGTGAAGCATGTCCTTAAAGATAGTGCATATGAGATGTTGAAAAGTGGCGGGGGCATTGGTCAACCGAAGGGCATGACTATGTATGCAAAGATGCCCCACTCAGTCGCAAAGGCGGTCTTGTGCCTGTATGCAGGATGCACTTGCACCTGGTTGTACCTTGAGAAGCCATCCAGAAAACTGCAGGCTTCCTTGCCTGCCATCCTCTCAAGCATGTGCTCAGTGTACGACAATGGATAGTTGTCTCTCTTCGTAGCAGCGTTCACCTTTTTGTAATTGACGCACACTCGGATTTTTCCATTCTTCTTCATCACAATGACTATGGGTGATACCCAATCTGTGTGCTCAATTTCGTAAATGAATCCAGCTCTCATCAGCTTGTCAATTTCCTCTTTGACAACATGAGTGTGTTTTGGATTCATAGGGTATGGTCGTTGCTTGACCGGTGTGGCGTCTAACGTCGTGGGTATGTTGTGAGTCATAACACTCGGATCTACCCCCTATAGCTCCTCTAAGGACCAGGCAAACACGTCTATATACTCTCGCAAGAGAGCGACAAGGCTCATTTCTTCTTCACCAGTCAAGTCGTCGGCAATGAACACTAGTTGGGGTGTTTCCCCTTCCTGGGCTAAGTCTACCTCCTTGACCTTGGCTGGTCCCTCTCGATTGGTTCGCTCATCTTCCCTTGACATTTGGCACCTAACAAAACTACTACCCTATCCCCTTTTTTGAATTTTGTGAAGCGTTTAGGGAGGTCCTGTGGCTTCCGCTGTTGTTCTGATCGTGTATCCCTGGGTTGCTTTGCCTTTTCCTACCTTAACCGTCTGTGCCTTAGGTGGACGGGTAGGTCCCCCTTGGTACGTCTGGTCGTGGGCAGCCTAGGGATCTCTAGATCACTATCCAAACTAACTTCTGATTCAGAGTCAAACCCTCCATCTTCACTGGAAGAGGTGGTCTCCCCTAGTGGCCGCAGTTCAGATGGCGATTCGGTCCTAAGTATTGATGTCATTCCTGGCGGGGCTAGGCCTGATTGCTCAAGGTCTATGGCTCTTATGCATTCCAACCAAGCGTGATCACATTCCATGCGCATGACTCCTCGCTCTACTCTAAGGGTCTACCTTTTCTGCGGCTTGGTATCTGCTCGTATCTGCTCAATTTCTCGTCCTTCAGTGTCGTATTCTATGGTATCTACTTCACCCTCGCTCTCATCACTGAAGGATTGGCAGTCTTTATATTCGTCGCTAGAATCTTTGTCATCCGACTGCTCGTCGTCTCCAAGGGTTTGGTATGCCTCGTGTCGTTGGTCAGGAACTAGGGCCCAGTTATACATGAGGTTTAACTCGTGCACCCTGGTCCATTGCCACTTGGATTCCTCTAGGAGATCCTGGAGAGGTTTGAAATTTGTAGCTGGATTGCCAGCTAGCTGGTTTGTTAGGTATTCCAGTATCCCCTGGAGTTCCCCTTTGTTGGACGGTACTTGGAAGGTGACAGGCTCAGGCTTTCCCCGGTGGCTCCCTGCCATCATGCAAACTGGTGCAGAGAGTGCTTCGTTGGTCTTGCCGATCGTTTTGATGGCTTGCTCATACGCCTCATGGTCTGATAATGGCAGGTCGATTGTAGCGAGAACGTGCATCCAATCCCCCTCATCCTCTGGGCATGGGATATACTTGGTCAAGGGCCCATAGGGCTACTTGACGTGAGTGTTCCCCTTGAGCATAGCAAAGATGGCGTCTAGGTCGACTGGTGAGGTCTTCCAAGTATCCATCTCTATTCTTACGGCGTCCATTCTATTGCCAAGGAAGATCAAGCAGTTACCCCAATCTTCGATGATTCTAGCATTGCGCATCTAGGGTCGGCCTAATAGGACATCGTAGTCCACTCCCTTCATGACTATAAAGTCGACAGAGAACTGGACAGATGCGATCTTCACTGGCCAATTCTTCAGTATCCCGAATGGCTTCACTCTCATACCATTTGTTAGCGTGACATTAAACCTAGCAGCTTCGACAGGCGGGTTTCCCCAAGTCTGAAGCACTGCATGGCTAAGCACACTAACCCCAGCTCCCATGTCTACGATTCCCTTTCTTGTTGTGTCACCCAGGGCTAGGACCGGCAAGACCACGTGCATCTCAGAGGCTTCCCAAAAGGCATTGACGTGCAAGGATTTAGGCATGGAGTGCAGCGTCAAACTTGGCAATTGTGTTTTTGCATCATGGTCTTGAGGGTCTACCATGACCTGCTCTTGTGATCCTTCGACCCACTGCTTAAGATCTTGCCATAGGGTAGGATACTGCTTAAGTAGATCTCCCAGGCTAAGTGTTACAGGGGTGGTCACTAGCGTGGTTAGGAGATTGTTAGATACTCGTCCTTCCCCTAACCTAGATTGTCCGGGCCAATGGCCGCGGCTGATCTGCGGCTCTGTCGTGTCTAGGCTTGGTCTTAGCGGCACTGCTTGTGGCGTGGTTTCTTCTGTCGACTTAGGTTGAGGCGGTAACATTGGGGTGCTTACACTGGAGAGGTCATCGATCTCGTCCTCTACGATGGGCTCAGCGTCTTTGAGGTGATGTTGAGCCTCCTTCACCCATTCCTTCATCTTTTCTATGGCCTCTAACTGTCGCTTCGGATGTGGGTATTCCTCTACCTTAACGCTTTCATTTTCCGCCATCTTAGGGACTGAAGTCTTTGCCTCTGCATCTGAAACCTTCTTTCCCACAGGCAGAGTCATAGCACTCTCAATTTTTAGTGCGACTTTAGCTTCCGATCTCTTCTTCTTCCGCCTGCAGCTTTTCTTCCCTATCAAGGTTGCGTCGAGATTGCTAGGTCCTGGCAGAGAGATGCCGGCCTGTCTCGTTTGGGCTCGGGTCATGACCCGCAATGGAATAGGTGTGGCCTCCCCATCGAGGTTTTCGACACCAAACAGCCCCAATGGGACAGATGGCAAGTTGGCAGAGCTAGAGGACAGCTTTCGCTTTGGGCAATCCATGAAAAGATGAGTGATTCTGCACTCTGCGCAGCTTTGGTCAGCCTTATCTCTGTTTTGCTGCTCTCTTTCCGGGCAGTGTGATGAGACATGACCGGGGTGACCACAATTCCAACAAGTGATTGGATCCTGCGGGGCTGCCCTCCTAGGCCTCTACCTCATCCTCGTCCTAACGCCATCACCGACACGGGTCGATAATCCATGAGGACCGTGTTGCCCTCGTCGTCGTGCGAGACGTAAGGGTATATGTAGGTCCCTTCATCATTCGGCTCCTCCATGTAGTGTACTGGAGCGTCGCTCGGTGGATGGGTCATGTAAGGACCAGGCAGTCTAGGAATGCCTGTAGGATTTATATCCATTCTAGGGATGGCTGGTTTCATATCGTTAGGCGCAGGAAGAGCCAGTGGGGCTCCCCTTCCGAAGAATGGGTGCGGCCTGTTCTCTAGATAAGGCTAGCCGTAGGGTTGCGAGTATGGAAGTCTTCTTGGTAATCTGCAATGCGCGACATCATGGCCGAACCTACCGCAGTTAGTGCAAGGTCTTGACCTAGGGTCTTGACACTCGGCCGGTAAGTGGTTTCCGCCACAGTACACGCATTGGACGTGTGGGCACGTTGGCATCTCAACATGTCTTGTAACTTGGCTAATTCCATCTTGACCTCAGCCAAGCCTTGATCTGTCTCGGTGGCCCTCCCCTTATCTTGAGATGATGGGATTGACCGCTCACTAGAGGGGGCTGACGTTCTCTCTGAGCTTCGCGAGTTGGTTTCTTCTAGATTTGAGCTCCTAGAGCTCCGCTCTTTCAGCTGGTTATCGACTCTGATGGCTTCCTCAAACACTCTAGCCACCACATCACGCTGCAAGCTTGAATTGCCTGCCAAAGCCTTATATAACTCCTCGTCTCGAATTTTGCTGATGAATACAGTCGAAACTACTCTTTCAATCAGTCGCTCGCCTAGAAGGATTCTCTTAAAGAGACTCCTCACATGGGTCACGTAGTCGCGGATGTCCTCCTTCTCTTTTTGCTTGACGTTCATCAAGCGTACTAGCAGGTTATTGGAGTATTCGGGCTCGGTGAATCTCTTGACAAAGAGATCCTTGAGGTCATTGAAGTTGGCTTGCTCTGCAGCATCTAGGCTCGTATACCACATCCTACCCTTGTCGCCTAGGCAAAGCCCGAAAGCTTGCGAGCATTGAGTTTGGTCGTTGAGGCCATTGGCTTTGCAGACTTGCTCAAACTGCTCAACAAAGCTGTATGGATCCTCATGCGGTTGGTACTTATCGAGTTGCTTGGCAACAATTGGTATTTTGGCCTGCCTTTTTGAGCCTTGGTTCGCCCCTAATCCTGCGAGCAGTGCTGTCGCTAGTGCGGTGCCACTCTGCTCTACTGATGTATTATCAAGAAGCCGTTTCATGAGAAGCTCGCTCAACGTCAAGTCTCCCTCTAGAGCTCTCTTATGGTTAGTTCGATTTCGGCCAGCCAAGTTTAGCACTCGCTGCACCTCATGTAGCTCCATGCTTTGCCTTTGGCTCCTAGCTTGCTGATGCCTATTGTACTCGGCTATGCCCTGCAATGCCTTGCGGGCCAGCCTTCTCTCCTCCTCTAGATCTACAATGGTTGCGTCTGCTGTCCTGCCGCGGTGCTCATACTGAGCATGCGTGTCGTAACTGCTCACCAGCTAGCATCCTGGAATACGTTTAGATTGAGGTCCTCATTAGACCGATGGTCTGAGCTCTCTTCTGTCATGGTCGAGTTCTCGCGCTCCACTACGCTGTCGATCAAGTTGAATGGACTTGACAGATCCTCATCGTTGCCGCTCCCTGCTTAGCCTATTCTGCGCTTTGATGGTTTGTCTATATCTTGGGTCCTCTCTTATTGTGGTTTATCTGAGTGACTTCCTTTGGTTATTGAATACAACCCTCAATTTATGGTCACTCGGTGCGTGTGTCGCTTCTCGTGCACTTGTGCCCAATCAGGCTTTCAGCTTGGGACTGTGAGAAGAAGGAGGCGACGAGCCTTCTCACCTATCACCCAATAAGTCCATCCCGGGACTTTGAGGAAGAGGAGGCTACAAAACCCCTTCCCACCAGTCATCCATGGGCCGGGATTTTGAAGAATAAGAGAGGAAGCCCGTAAAGGCCCCTCCCACTAGTCACTTACAAGGCCGGTCCTTGGATTTTAGGGAAGGAGAAGAAGAACTCTAAAGTCTCCATTCCTGCAAGGCCCATTCGCAAGAGCCCTTTTCCGCGAACATCATCGTAAGGCCCACAAAATCCTTCCTAAACCCGGAATTTCAAGGTGGATTAAAGTTCTCAAACCTCCATTGTCCAAGGACCTCATAAGAACCCTAAGGCCTTCCCAAGGCAAATTCCGCAAGTCGGAACTTCGGTCAAGGAAGCCATATATCAAAGAGAATTGCGCATACAAGGGAGACGGACCAAGGTCATAAGACTGCAAGCCAAGGCCAAAAGTCGAAATCCACAAAGGCTAACTGGAGATCGAATTCGCGATGGCCTCTAAAAAGATCACAAGGTGCGATGCGGAAGGTTCACCCCGAGCATACGTGGACATTTCCCGGAATTCACAAGTCCAGGTTTGATCTATTTGGATTCCACACAAAAGTATTGAATTAATCACGATAACTTCACGGATTAGGAAGCACTCATGCATGCTCGAATTCAACTAGTCAAGTTAAGTGCAATTGGAAAATGAATTGGCTATTTGAACATTTATTAGAGATAGCCTAAGATATGGAAATTGATCATTGGTACGTTCAATGGAGTTAATGAAAAGAGCATAAGGTGTCTATGCATTCGCAGGACCTTATTAGTAAGTTCCTTTTGTGCATTCAAAAGTGACGAACCTAGGACATCTGTTGCCTCATTACAAGGTTGAAATTATTGAGGTACACCTTTTTGCTAGGCATGGAAAGATTAATGGCAAGTCCCGTTTTTGGATAAATCTTCCTTGTAATAAGTTAGCACCCATAAGATGTTATTCGAAAAGGAATAGAAGGCACGAAAATGATCTATGGACTTGCAAGTGGCATGATTATTTGACATAAATCCTAGTAGGACCTAGGAAAGTTAGTGTCCAGATAATCAGGCATTTTACTCTGCCAAGAAAGGATAGGGTTATTGAGAACCATGTGTTGCGTAGAAGCAGTGAATCGCATGTTTACACGTATAGGTGTAGTTGTAACTATTGATCTAGTTTATCACCTTTGGGAAAGGTTCATCCTTGTCGCAAGACAAGTATATTGTGTTGTCTAAATCACCTAAACCACGGGGATTCATTTGGGCATGGTTCAGTCGATATGATAAGTATCCCAAGTGCTAACTAGGGTTTGGTGCGGCAAGAATTCGACCTAGTTTTACATTTGTTGCCAAGTTAGAATCGCAAACCCTAAGATCTTACACACATTCGGAATGTCGAGTCAATTGGGTGCTTATGCATAAAATGATCTAAGGTTTTATCCTAAGGATCATTTGTTCAAATGATGAAACTCCGACGGAGTTGCCTATTTCTAGGACCATGGGCCAACATAATTAGCAATGGGTTGGAGGATACCCTAAAACCCTGCTACTCGGCTGGAGGTAAATCCCGTGACCGGAAAACGCTAAGCAAATGGGTAGAATGATCCCGTGGAATTAGATGCAATACATGTGCAAAAAGCTGCAACATTGTATAGACTTGAGATTTGTCCACAAGAGAGTTGTCATCTCTCGAAATGAGGTTGGCAAGTTATCGAAGGAATTTAACGTACAAGAGGATGAGTAATCATCCTGTTACTCACTTTTCATGGGGAATAATTGCCAAGGAAAAGGAAAGTTAGGTATTTGCGAATGACCCGACAATAAACTAAAGCGACATGGTCGCTGGATCCTGCCACAACAAAACCTTAAGCATTGGTAGGGTATGACCCTAACCCAAGAATGATAGGAATCTTGCCAAGTTGCAATTGATTCCGGATCGAATGCGGGTTGCATTCGGAGAAAAGGAGTCACTCCTTAACAGTTTGCCAGCTAAACGACCATTGAAATTGATTGTGCTTGTAACAGTTTAGAAAGGAGTGTTTGCATTGTTTGCTCAATGAACTAAAGGATGAAAATATATCTAAAGCTTCAGGTTGGTGCCTGAAGGGAGAGGCAGCTTCAGTTACCCCCGACTGCCTGCCTAACCCTAACCAAGGGGGTTGTTAACCGCGCCGGGAACGTGGACCGAACCCGCCGTGAGAGGTCTCTCCGTTGAGTTCTACTTGGAGCAGGAGGACGCTTGGGTGCCAGAGGGGGCTCTGGCTGTAAATCCCTCGCCTTCCGGGCCCTGCACAAGAGGCTAACGTGACTCGGGATTGGATCTCGAGGCCCGCATACTAGTCTACGGGCGGAAACTTGGATTAATGATCCCTGGTGGATTACTGGATAGCCTTCGGGCGGATTATGAATACGCCTACGGGCGGGAACTCCTTGTATTTCAAAGATAAAAGGATAAAATGATAATAAAGAAGTTGTTTGGCATTGTTTTCTTTATGTCCTGTGATAAGATTACGTGAAGGAACGAGTGCATAACAGGGTTAATTCAAAGAAGCTGTTTGTATATGTCAAACTAATGTGGTAGGTAATTACATAACTAAAACAAGCCGAGGAAAGTGCGGAGGATGGACCATGCGTCCGTCCTACGGATGGGTGGTCCCGGTTAGCCGGGAACTTTTCTCAAAGTCTTCGACGAGCAGCAGGTTAATCTTCAGCATCAAAGCGAATAACGAGGATGATGACCTAGACTTACATCCTACCCGATTTACGCTATTTTAGGGGAACGGAATGGGACTATGCCTTATGGCAGAGAGGTCGAGCCTTGCATCCCTCTCGTTTCCCATTCTCCTTGAACCAAGTGCAGCATGAACCCGCTTCAGACCGGGCGTTTCTACGTAAAGTAGTTCGATCGAGGCTGACGCTAGTTGTTGCTAGCTAATGACCAAACAGGAAAACCCAAATTCAGGTCGATCCTAAGTGGGAACGGCCAGGATACTTCCGCTACGTGGCAGACGCGGGAAGACCTAGATCGCAAGTCCCGTAACATTCCATGGGAGTGCCGGGCGGAGCTTTCTAGACATCCTTCCCGATGGACTGCTAAGACGTGTCCGGAATGATTCTAGCGGACACGTTACAGTTGGTATCAGAGCGAACTAACAAAGGATTTGTTTTTAGGAAATTTTAATAAGAAGAAGTAAAGCAAATGTTGTGTCCCAAACATTTCCTTACTTTGATTGCTGTCTTCCAGAATTATGAAGCATGGAACAGGTTCTTAGTGTTCCAAGTCATGTTTATGACCGCGATGCATTCCACGGATTATCGACAGAGGGTTGAGATGATGAACATCCTAGACCGCATTTACAATCCATCGCCTGTGTACATGGAACAGAGATGGATGGGTGTTTCAGGGATCTATTACATAACTGCCTATCAACCTGCGTACCTTCAAATTAACTTGAAGAGAATCAAGTGGATGGAGGATTTGAAGATCGTGAAGCTGTTCGTCTTTGTTGAGGCTCACGCAAACGCAACCCTACAGGTTGGAGGTCGAAGGGTTAAGCAGAATAAGTATGTGTACGGAGAAGTGATTCAAAGAATCCCTGCCGACCGAATCAGGGTTTTGGGACGTCATGTGAAGAAGGGATATCAAAGGAAAAGATACCCTAATCTTCCAATGAACTATCGATTCCTGAAAATCGATGACCCCAATCCGTACTACTACTCAGTTCCTGTAGCTGAATGCAACAATATCTTATTCTCCTCGAATTAATGTATTAACTTGTTCCATCGGCCCAAGAAATAAGTGTACCACGAAAAGGCTATGTTGATATGAATGGAATAAAACTTTTTAATCAACGACTGTCTTGACTATGAATATTGATAAAAGTGATTTGGTCACTTGGCTGAAGGAATACGTGGACGTAGTTTCTGAAGAGTTAACAGAACACCCACCTCGAAGAGAAGTAGATCATGAGATCAAGCTAGTAATAGGGGCTGCGCCAATTGCGAAGAGACCCTATAGAATGTCTATATCGGAAGCAATTGAGTTGAAGGAACAACTCAAACAATTATTAAACCAAGGCTACATCCGGCCTAGCAATTCACCATGGGGAGCTCCAGTCCTATTCCAGAAAAAGAAAGATGAGACATTTCGACTATGAATTGATTACCGTGGGTTGAATAAATCAACGGTCAAGAACAAGTATCCTATCCCTAGAATAGATGAGCTTCTTGATCGCCTTCAAGGTGCAAAGATCTTCTCCAAGATTATCTCAGGTCAGGTTACTATCAAATCAGGATCAAGGATGAGGATATTCCTAAAACGGCCTTCAACACTAGATATGGACACTTTGAATTCTTGGTTATGTCATTCGGGCTTACAAATGCACCTGCCACCTTCAATAGATTAATGCAGGATATTTTTGGACCATATCTTGATGACTTCGTGCTTGTCTTCTTCGATGACATTTTAGTCTATTCTAAACAGGAAGAAGATCATGAACCTCAACTACGGATTGTTTTGGAGACAATGAGGTCTCAAAAGCTGTATGCAAAAATGAAGAAGTGTGCATTCTTCAAGCGTCAGATTGAATATCTAGGATTCATAGTATCATCAAAAGGAATATCAGTGGATCCGGCCAAAGTCAGAGATGTGCTTGAATGGCCAATACCAGTATCGGTCAAAGAGGTACGTAGTTTTCTTGGCTTGACAGGATGGTATAGGATCTTTATCTAAAACTATGCCTTGATTGCAGCACCTTTGACAGAATTATTGAGGAAGCAAACGTCCGTTGCATGGTCAACTGCTGAACAAACTAGCTTCGATAGGTTGAAGCAAAGTTTGGTATCAGCACCGATCCTAAAACTTCTAGACCACAGTAAGGAGTAGAGGTAGTAACTGATACTAGCATGCTTGCCTTAAGATATGTGCTCATGTAGGAAAATCATCCAGTAGCGTATTCTTCAAGAAAATTGAAGAGTCACGAAAAAAATTATGCCACTCATGATCTGGAGTTATTAGCTGTCATCCATGCTTTAAGGCTTTGGAGACACTACCTGTTGGGCAACAAGTTTACTCTAGTAACCGATCATAAGAGCCTCAAATGGATTTTTACCCAGAACAAGCTCAACATGAGGCAACGTCGATGGATTAAAGTATTGGAGAAAATGATTTTAAGATCAAGTACCGACCTGGAAAGAAGAATGTAGTTGTTGATGCATTCAATCGCAAGGCATTCCTTAATCTTGCAAAATCTATCAATAGCTAGATCTCTAGCTACAGAGGTGTCCATGCCAAACGATCTAATACTTGAGCTAGCTAGAGAGGAAGGATGCCATGATCTAGCCTATCAAAGGATGCTAAGGGAAGTCTCTATCAAGGACCAGGAACAAAAGCTAGAGGCTAAGTATCGTGAATTCTCTGTCAATAATGGACATGTCTACTATAGGACGAGAGTATGTATACGAGCAAGCCAGCTATTTAAATAGAAGATATTGTGCGAAGCTTATGATTTCACTTTCTCGGGACATCAAAGCTGCGAAGGATAGACAGAAGGCATACACGGATTTGAAGTGTCAAGATAGAATATTGAGGAAGGAGACATGGTCTTCATTCACGTATGCCCAAAGAAGAGTTCTCTATCCTTAGGAGATTGCAGGAAGCTAAGTCCAAGGTATCGTGGACCATACGAGATCCTCAAGTGCTTAAGACCTAATGTTTATAGACTGCAACTCCTTGAAAACCTAAAGGTTCATAATGTATTCCATAACAGTCTATTGAAGAATGAAGTATGTACCTAGCCCTAGTCATGTACTTGATGACCAACAAATTGTGATGCCTAGTCAAGGAATCCTTGAACTAAGGCCGGACAAGATTTTAGATGCTAGGGTGAGACAACTGAGATCCAGAACTTTGAGAGAATGCCTCGTCCAGTGGAAAGATCATCCTAAGGAGGATGCTACCTGGATGGATGAAAGCTCTCTCAATCTTCGATATCCCCAGTTTATCTCGAGATGAGGACATCTCGATTCTTCTAAGGGGAAGAGAATGTAATATTTCCGCGTACTGCCTACCGTAAATATTAACTTCCCGCTCTCATCGTAAACTCGTGCAAAGATTATCACCAGTGCCAGCAGCCATACGCGGGAAATGGAGACACTCCACCTTGCGAAAATAGGGTCGGGGGTTCAAACCGGCATAGCCGCGGGAAAACAGCCTCTTGGGAGGAGGATAAGGGGATAAAGGTGAAATTATAGCAAATTTTTTTTTATTATTCTCCCCAGCCGATGTGTGGCTGGGGGAAAGGGATGGGCTAGGGAAGCATGAGGACGTGGGGGAGAGGCCATGCAACTGACACGTGGGGAGGACCCCTCACCTCCCCTTGGGCTATAAGAACCCCCCCCTCTTGGGGAGGGAGGGAAGGAAAGGAAGGACGGTGGGAAGGCTGCCGTGAAGTGAGGGCGACGGTGATGGAGGGCCGTGAGGAGGCGACGGTGACGGAAGGACTGTGGGGAGGCTGCCGAAGAAGGGGGAAGCAGAGTGCTGCCGTCGCTGTGGAAGGAGAGGACGCGCCGTGGGAAGGAGGGTGCTGGACGAGAGGGTGGGAGGAGCTGGAGGAGACTAGGTCCGTCGCCACGTGAAGGGAGCCGCCAGTCGCCGTCTGCCATAGCTGCCGCCTGACTGCCCAGTCCGCCGCCACGCCGAATCACTACTCCCCCCCCTCTGCCAACGTGGCCACGTGCTGGAGAAGTTTCCTAAGAAGCTTCTCTAGGAAGCTTCTAAGGGGGCCTCTCTAAGCCCCCTTCCCGTGGAGCCTTTATAAGTCCATTTTTATCCCGGGATTTGAAGAAAAGGAGGTGACAAAAGCCCCTTCCCACTACCTTTTCCCCCCATAAGTCTATCCACACCCCCGGGACTGTGAGAAGAAGGAGGCGACGAGCCTTCTCACCTATCACCCAATAAGTCCATCCCGGGACTTTGAGGAAGAGGAGGCTACAAAACCCCTTCCCACCAGTCATCCATGGGCCGGGATTTTGAAGAATAAGAGAGGAAGCCCGTAAAGGCCCCTCCCACTAGTCACTTACAAGGCCGGTCCTTGGATTTTAGGGAAGGAGAAGAAGAACTCTAAAGTCTCCATTCCTGCAAGGCCCATTCGCAAGAGCCCTTTTCCGCGAACATCATCGTAAGGCCCACAAAATCCTTCCTAAACCCGGAATTTCAAGGTGGATTAAAGTTCTCAAACCTCCATTGTCCAAGGACCTCATAAGAACCCTAAGGCCTTCCCAAGGCAAATTCCGCAAGTCGGAACTTCGGTCAAGGAAGCCATATATCAAAGAGAATTGCGCATACAAGGGAGACGGACCAAGGTCATAAGACTGCAAGCCAAGGCCAAAAGTCGAAATCCACAAAGGCTAACTGGAGATCGAATTCGCGATGGCCTCTAAAAAGATCACAAGGTGCGATGCGGAAGGTTCACCCCGAGCATACGTGGACATTTCCCGGAATTCACAAGTCCAGGTTTGATCTATTTGGATTCCACACAAAAGTATTGAATTAATCACGATAACTTCACGGATTAGGAAGCACTCATGCATGCTCGAATTCAACTAGTCAAGTTAAGTGCAATTGGAAAATGAATTGGCTATTTGAACATTTATTAGAGATAGCCTAAGATATGGAAATTGATCATTGGTACGTTCAATGGAGTTAATGAAAAGAGCATAAGGTGTCTATGCATTCGCAGGACCTTATTAGTAAGTTCCTTTTGTGCATTCAAAAGTGACGAACCTAGGACATCTGTTGCCTCATTACAAGGTTGAAATTATTGAGGTACACCTTTTTGCTAGGCATGGAAAGATTAATGGCAAGTCCCGTTTTTGGATAAATCTTCCTTGTAATAAGTTAGCACCCATAAGATGTTATTCGAAAAGGAATAGAAGGCACGAAAATGATCTATGGACTTGCAAGTGGCATGATTATTTGACATAAATCCTAGTAGGACCTAGGAAAGTTAGTGTCCAGATAATCAGGCATTTTACTCTGCCAAGAAAGGATAGGGTTATTGAGAACCATGTGTTGCGTAGAAGCAGTGAATCGCATGTTTACACGTATAGGTGTAGTTGTAACTATTGATCTAGTTTATCACCTTTGGGAAAGGTTCATCCTTGTCGCAAGACAAGTATATTGTGTTGTCTAAATCACCTAAACCACGGGGATTCATTTGGGCATGGTTCAGTCGATATGATAAGTATCCCAAGTGCTAACTAGGGTTTGGTGCAGCAAGAATTCGACCTAGTTTTACATTTGTTGCCAAGTTAGAACCGCAAACCCTAAGATCTTACACACATTCGGAATGTCGAGTCAATTGGGTGCTTATGCATAAAATGATCTAAGGTTTTATCCTAAGGATCATTTGTTCAAATGATGAAACTCCGACGGAGTTGCCTATTTCTAGGACCATGGGCCAACATAATTAGCAATGGGTTGGAGGATACCCTAAAACCCTGCTACTCGGCTGGAGGTAAATCCCGTGACCGGAAAACGCTAAGCAAATGGGTAGAATGATCCCGTGGAATTAGATGCAATACATGTGCAAAAAGCTGCAACATTGTATAGACTTGAGATTTGTCCACAAGAGAGTTGTCATCTCTCGAAATGAGGTTGGCAAGTTATCGAAGGAATTTAACGTACAAGAGGATGAGTAATCATCCTGTTACTCACTTTTCATGGGGAATAATTGCCAAGGAAAAGGAAAGTTAGGTATTTGCGAATGACCCGACAATAAACTAAAGCGACATGGTCGCTGGATCCTGCCACAACAAAACCTTAAGCATTGGTAGGGTATGACCCTAACCCAAGAATGATAGGAATCTTGCCAAGTTGCAATTGATTCCGGATCGAATGCGGGTTGCATTCGGAGAAAAGGAGTCACTCCTTAACAGTTTGCCAGCTAAACGACCATTGAAATTGATTGTGCTTGTAACAGTTTAGAAAGGACTGTTTGCATTGTTTGCTCAATGAACTAAAGGATGAAAATATATCTAAAGCTTCAGGTTGGTGCCTGAAGGGAGAGGCAGCTTCAGTTACCCCCGACTGCCTGCCTGACCCTAACCAAGGGGGTTGTTAACCGCGCCGGGAACGTGGACCGAACCCGCCGTGAGAGGTCTCTCCGTTGAGTTCTACTTGGAGCAGGAGGACGCTTGGGTGCCAGAGGGGGCTCTGGCTGTAAATCCCTCGCCTTCCGGGCCCTGCACAAGAGGCTAACGTGACTCGGGATTGGATCTCGAGGCCCGCATACTAGTCTACGGGCGGAAACTTGGATTAGTGATCCCTGGTGGATTACTGGATAGCCTTCGGGCGAATTATGAATACGCCTACGGGCGGGAACTCCTTGTATTTCAAAGATAAAAGGATAAAATGATAATAAAGAAGTTGTTTGGCATTGTTTTCTTTATGTCCTGTGATAAGATTACGTGAAGGAACCAGTGCATAACAGGGTTAATTCAAAGAAGATGTTTGTATATGTCAAACTAATGTGGTAGGTAATTACATAACTAAAACAAGCCGAGGAAAGTGCGGAGGATGGACCATGCGTCCGTCCTACGGATGGGTGGTCCCGGTTAGCCGGGAACTTTTCTCAAAGTCTTCGACGAGCAGCAGGTTAATCTTCAACATCAAAGCGAATAACGAGGATGATGACCTAGACTTACATCCTACCCGATTTACGCTGTTTTAGGGGAACGGAATGGGACTATGCCTTATGGCAGAGAGGTCGAGCCTTGCATCCCTCTCGTTTCCCATTCTCCTTGAACCAAGTGCAGCATGAACCCGCTTCAGACCGGGCGTTTCTACGTAAAGTAGTTCGATCGGGGCTGACGCTAGTTGTTGCTAGCTAATGACCAAACAGGAAAACCCAAATTCAGGTCGATCCTAAGTGGGAACGGCCAGGATACTTCCGCTACGTGGCAGACGCGGGAAGACCTAGATCGCAAGTCCCGTAACATTCCATGGGAGTGCCGGGCGGAGCTTTCTAGACATCCTTCCCGATGGACTGCTAAGACGTGTCCGAAATGATTCTAGCGGACACGTTACACACCTCTTCGAAGGGGTATTTACAACCAAAGAAGGGTTATTGTGAGTGATTATTGAGTATTTTAGTGAAAATATTATGTACTATTGGGAGAGAGAGAGAGAGAGAGAGAGAGAGAGAGAGAATCAGAGATAGCTAATTCTATGCCAAACAATGTATCTATCTATAAGAGATTGTGAGAGAAAGTTATGGAAACTTTGAAGATGAATTATATGTGATATATTTCCATTCAAATTGGAGTATTATTTTGTGTTTTTGTGGTCTATCAATGAATTCTATGAAGAATATGAAGAGAATGATGGATTTTCTTAAAGTTAAAGTCGTGGAAGAATTGTTTCTATGAAGTTGCATGAAGATTTTTTGTTCCTGGTGTTCTTTTCCTTGTTGTGATCACATAAAAGATGGAAGAGATGGTTGTTGATGATACAAGATAGATTTTCTTGCAGTTGAAACCCTTTCTTCTTGGTGTTCCTTTTGGGGCTCCAATCTCGAAGGGGTGCAACAAATCAATCCACCGGTGAAAACTTTGCCTATATCTTGGTGATTTGGAGCCTGTGTAGGGAGCATTCCTGCCATTTTATCCCTCACACAAGTATAACAAGTGGAAAACTAAATATTAAAGTACTTTCACAAAAACTTAGATACCTTAAAGATCAAAATATGGTAAAACAGGGATTTTACAGGACACTATAGGGTATATATAGGTTATTACAAGTACTATGTTCATCATTGAAATACAAATGCAGGTACTATAGGTCACCCATAAGTCCTATTTAGCTCCCCATAGGGTTTGGTAACCATTACATACTACCATTCTTCTCTCACATGTGGAAATAAGGTACTTACAAGTTAAACAAAAATGGAGGTGCCTCCACAGTTTTCAGTCTTAAACATTGAATTGCATAATTTTCTATCCTAAACTTGTTATGATGTGCTATAGCTCATCTTAAAGAGAGCATTTTTGGCTCTGTTTTGAATTAGAATTTTTGAAAATCCAAATTTCCTAGCTGAAGTTATAACCAATTTTTTGACAGGAGGTACTGCATGACTACACTACTATGGCAAGTCATAAGGGAAAGAGTAAGAACCAGGATGAACATACTCAACAAATAAAAAATTCTATGCTAGAAAATACACCTCAAGAGAGCCTTGAAGAGACTCATATGCAAGGATAAATTAGTGTGCTTAATAATATCATGTGTGAACATGAGAGTAGGCATGCTCAAAGGCATATGGAGATGTTATCTAGAGTTGAACAGATGGTATTGTCTACTAATCAAATGAAGTATTCCATTGAAAAGTTGGTGGATTCCACTACTCAAATGAAGGTTTAAGATGATAAATTAGTAGGATCTAATGCTCAAATAATGGCTCAAATTTTCCAATGGATGCAAATGCAAATGAAAACTAAGAAAACTAAGGAGAAATCTCATTCAAATAGTGGTCCCTTAATCCCATTTCAGCCACCTAACCAATATGGCCAAGGTCATGGAATCATTGGACAAAAGGGAATTCCCAATAGTCAATATGAAGTAGGTGAGACTTCACAAAGGCATGATGACTATTTGGGTAATATGAATGGTGCTAATTCCCAAGCTTATGGATTAACACTACAAGGAAATGAGGATATAGTGACGGTGGTTTCCGACGAAATGAAACATCTAGTGTGCAAGTTGAGAAAGAGCCTTTATGGCCTTAAGCAAACACCTAGGGAATTGTACCATAAGTTTAATGCCTTCATGCACCCACAAGTATATACCCATAGTGATATGGATATGTGTTTATATACAAAGAAGGCCCATGATGGTAACCTTATGATTTTGGTACTTTGTATGGATGATATGTTAATTTCTTAGAGTGCTCATCATGAGTTGAATGCCTTGAAAGGTTAGCTGAACAAGGGATTTGAGATGAAGAACATGGGATAGACCTTACATATTCTTGATATGTGTATCATTTGCGATTCTAAGAGCTCTTTTACTTGTCACCGAAAGAGTATATTCAAAAGGTCCTTGAGTGACAACAACATCACAAATGCGACACAAATAGTGACGCTGCTCTGAGAAAAAAAAAGCACCAAAAACCCAAGCATGGTATTTTGTTGCAAACAGTTCAAGAGAGAGCAAAAGAGATTGTGGCTTTGGGAGGGAGAGGGAAAGGGAGAGGAAGAGAGAAAGAGAGAGAAGGAGATCTGCTCACCATCACCACCGCCACCACCACTGTACGTGAAAAAGAGGGAGAAGTGCACGAGGGAGAAAGAGGGAACGTCGAGAAAAGGAGATGAAGAATCCATCCTCAAACCTTTGCGGTAGGTACATTGCCTCCTCTTGGTTTATTATTATGCTTTCTTATTTTCTTTTTTTTGTTTTTCTTGAGAATGAGATGCATTGAGGGAGAAAGAGAGGAACAGAGGGAGGGAGAACAATGAAGGAAAAGGAAGAGAGAATGAGAGAGAGAAAAAAGATGAAAGATAACAAAGAAAGAGAGAAAGAGAGAGAAATGGAGGGAGATAGGAGAATGAGTGAGAAAACAAAACGAGGGGGCAAAGAGAAACAAAGAGAGAGGCAACAAAGAAAGAGAAAGAGAGAAAGAAAGAGAGGGGGGAGAGAGAACACAAAACGGAGAGCAAAGAGAGAGGTAGATAAAAATGTGAAGTAAAGAGAAGAAGGAGAGTGGAAAAAAAAGATAGAGCTAGAAAGAGAAGGGGAGAAAAAGACAAAAAGAGGGAGAAAAAGATAGATAAATAAAACAACAAATAGAGAGCGAGAGAAAGAGAGAGAAAAACAGAAACAATGAGAGAATTAGAGAGAACAAAATAATGGCAGAGGGGGAAGAGATGCACGAAGAGAGGTGGGGAGAGAGTCTTTCAATGTCTTGTTTTATGAGTTTTTTATTTTTTATCTTATTTTGATTTTAGCGAGATGCATCAAGTGCAAATGAAGAGAAAATGAGAGAAAGACATAGATAAAAGAAGGGAGGGAAAGGAAAAGAGAGCAGAAGTGTGAGTGGGGAGGGAAGAGGAGAATGAGTGAGAAAACACAAGGGGGTGGAGAGAAACAAAGAGAGGGACAAAAAAGAAAGAGAGAGAGAGAGAGAGAAAGAAAGAGAAATGGGAGAGAACATAAAACAAAGAGTGCAAAGAAAGGGGAAGAATCAAAGAAACAGGGAGAAAACCAAGATGACAGTTGACGTTACTTTTGTTGAGTTACAAGAGAAGAAATCCCTTCTCAAATAAATTCAAAAATAAAAAGAGAATGAGAACAAAAACAAATTGTTTATCATAACGTAGACAAAATGGAAAACGATGAAGGTCGTGATATTCAAGATCGCGAGGTGTATCTTAATCAGCGTGTCCTATGTCCTTGCTCTCAATGCAAGCCGGCAATCTGACGAAAGTGTCACTTGTCTATAGAACACGTACGACGCTTCTAATAGGAGATTATTGATCAAGTGATCTTAGACTTTGAGCAAACGGTAAGAAAAGTGTATCAATCATGCATTATATTCGTAAACTAATTGAATATCATATACAATAACATTGGATATGACCATAAAACTTATACAGGGAGGTGATGTCTAATCCCAAAGAGGAGTGCACCTATTGTGGCCAGTTAGAAGAGTTCGTGGGCATGCGATGGATGGAGTGCTTGAGCTAAAAATCCACCACTTGGAAGGCACTACCCAGTCTATACCATCAATACTAGAGGAGACAGGCAACCTTTCAGACTTTCCTACAACCTTGGAGCCTGAGATGGAGGCAATGATCAATGCATTGATGCTTATGGATACCGAGACATTTAATCCACTTAGAGAGAAAGCATCCATACCATTATATGATGGGTGCCGAGTATCTTGCCTGAAGACGTTACTTGCACTCCTAAGTGTGCAAGCAAAATACGGGTGGAGCAATGCGAGTGTGATCAAGTTGTTCAGGTACCTTCTACGTACGCTTCATTAATTTATTTTTGGCACCATTATAAAAAACAATTGTGTTTTTTCAAGCAAAATACGGGTGGAGCGATGTGAGTGTGACCGAGTTGTTCAAGTACCTTCTACGTACGCTTCATCGATTTCTTTTCAGTACCATTATAAAAAACAATTGTGCTTTTTCAAGGTGTTTTATGATTTCTTTTCAAGTTGCAAAAGTATCATATATTACCACTTGGAGATACCATGCCTGATTCTCGTGATGATGCAGGACATGTTTTACAAAAGCTTGGCATGGACTACAATAACATCCATGCATGTGTCAACGATTGCATGTTGTTTCAAGGAGAGTATGAGACTATGGAGACATGTCCAAAGTGTGGTGCTCACAGGTATCAATAGGACTTGCAAGGGCAAACCATCCCACAGAAAGTTCTTAAACACTTTTCACTTATCCCCTGTATACTTCACATGTTTTATACGTCGGGCATGGCGAGCTTGGCAACGTGGCATGCGTAGAATAGATTCACATATGGAGTCCAACAAATTTTAGCAAATTCACGTGCATGGAGCCACATTGACTCTACCTTTTCAAGCTTTGCATGAGAGCCAATGAATCTTCGACTCGGTCTTGCTATGGATGGCGTGAACCCATTCCGTCTCCACTCAACATCTTACATTGTGCCGCCTTTAATCCTTGTTAACTACAACATCCCACCATGGCTTTCTATGAAGAAAGGACACATGATTCTTAGTTTGCTTGTTTCTGGCCACTACAAAGTCAAGAATATGGATGTCTATCTTCGCCCATTAATCGATGAGCTTAAGATTTTGTGGGAGGAGGGGATCACCGTGGAATATATGAGTAAGCATGATGGTCGACATTCTGCCAATGTACGAGTCATTCTCATGTGGACCATGCATGACTTTTCGGGATTCGGGGAGTGCTCAGATAAGTAGGCTTTCGTTCTCATTGGTCATATCTATTATAGCTCATTCAAGTTTGTGTTCACTAAATAGAGGTGTTGGGACAGGTCTACTTACCTCAGGTTATCATGCATGTCCATTGTGTGGGCCACAGTTAGACTCTCAATGGTCACGAACCATGAAGAAGATGGTATATCAAGGACACACTACTTTCTTGCCAAAGGTTCATGATGTGAGGGAAGGTTTTCTTGGATGACCTCTAGCACGAATGAATGCCCAAAGCTGGTACGAGTTAAAAATGGTCCACACAGAGTCGCATCCAAATGGAATGTGACGGTTCTTGGTTTTCTATGAGTTGCCATATTGGACCCACTTACAAATCAACCACTTGTTGGATCCAATGCATATTTTCAAGAATGTGGGCAGCTTACTATGGCCACAGTCGAGTGCTCATGGTCATTTGTAACTACCTCATACTCCTTGGCTTTTGTCCACTAAAAAAGAGCGCATTGTGAAGCAAATTATCATGTCTGTCCACACTCCAATGGGTACGATACGTCCTCTTAGATCTGCATTTTCTAAAGACGACCAACTAACAGGGCTAAAATCCCATGATTAGCATAAGATATGTCAAGTTTGTACTACGAATGGATTGTAAGTGACCTACGTATTTTGCTATTTGGAGTGTAGTCGTTGTTCGTAATGCTTCTTCATTTGTGACAGTTTGTACTACCAATCGCGATCGCATGATGCCTTACTCCAAAAATAAGCGAGGCAATTTATAGGTTGTCAAATTTAGTGCAATGGATTTCACAAAAGGAGATCAAGACATCCTCTATTGAATCTGCAAGGCAAGGAACAGTGGAGATGGTCTTTCTCTTTGAGAAGTGCCTACCCACCAACATGCCCACTAGGATGCTACAATGGAGGAGAAAGTGAATCGTTTATATTGCACAATGCCTCCATGGAGATGTGGCTCGCTAGGTACGAGTAAGCCAAGAAAGATCGAAAAGAGACACAAAATTGAATTTTGACATAGTACGTACCACTGAACCGATTCGATATCCCGAGGGCATGGAGGAGATGTTGTGGTTTATGTCTATGTGATGGTTGCATAGAGCTTTGATAGCAGCCTCTCGTGAAGGGGTGGAGATCTGTATTGAGGAGTGGGAATTCTCGAGGGGATATAGTCTAAAGGTGACCACATGTTTTATACGCTATCATATCTAGATTTTATATGTGACAACTAATTAACCATTTCAATGTACATTACAAAATATATAGTGGGACATGGTCACATGGATGACATTTTCGCATGGAGCATATAGACAAAATGCACTCCACAATGGATTGTGGTGTCATGGCAAAGTTTGAGCAAGAGAGCCGACGGCAAGCCATGGATCCAAACACTGTTATAAAAGAGATGGAGTATTTTGGAAACTTGCAAAGTATTATCATGATGAATTACCGTAACTTCTCCATGATCCGATTCGATGTGCAGTGGTTCAAAGTGGTACTGGAAGTGTTAAGATATTTGCAATCATACCTACTTCAGTCCCTTTGTGAGGATCAGTGAGGGCTCAGGACCAAAATCCCATATGCACAGTAGAAGAAAGTACCACCACTCAAATCCTATAAAGCATTGTACTTGCTCTCTTTTTCTAATGCAATGGTAGTACTCTTTTCTTTCTAGTAAAGTGTCATGTCACTGTCAATACACAATATTGTGTTTATGAGTCGAAGTCTCAATCTTGGAACCTAATTCACTTGTGTAACAATTTCTCCTAGTCATGGTCAATGTCTTCATGAGTTTCTTTTTCCTCTTGCAACCTCCATAGCTTCCACATCTGCCATGCTCTAGATCCCGTGTATTTCACATAGTATCAGAGCTCAATTGAGCATGCCCCAACTCTTCTTTTACTCCTCTCACCTCCTTTCCATCTCTGCTTAGCTCAATTTGAGTACTGGACCCTATCTCCAACTTCATTTGCATTCCTACCTTCAATGAAGCTTCCATGGTAGCCATAGCCAGCAGCACCCTGTCAGCTTGAAGCTTTCATATCTCTCTCCATAGGACAAATCTCTTTGAACTTCCTTCTGGAGAAGTATTTCTCTACTTCTAGAGCTCCTCCTTGGCACCTCAATCATTGATATTAGGCAACTATATCTTCAGCATTGCCTCTTTTCAGTGTTGCTACCATAACTGTGTCTGTGGACAGCACCTACCTACATCTGTTGGAGCAGCCATATCTCATCAAGCAGGCCATATCTCTTCAATATTTCTTCTCGAGAGTTTTTCTTTAGTCAAGGCGCAACTTCTTGGTACAAAAATCAAGGAGATTGATGCACACCATGCTCGACATTTGCATTTTCCCAAATCTGGGTGGAGTTTTGACAGCGACCCCACTTTGAAGGCTTAGATCTCTCAACTCGGGAAAAATGAGTACAAACCCTCTTAAGGGGAGTTAGAACCCTTCCATCTCAAATGGTTTGAGCACATTTGACTTGTGGAGCTCGTGGGAGCTCATTTACCAGTCGTTGGTCCCTATTTTGACAGGATAGCCATAGCCAAATTTCACCAAGCTTAAAAATCTCATCATTTTCTCTCTTCTGCCACTAGAACAACCCACTGCCACTCAGACATAAAGGTCCCAGCATCAAATCAAGAAGGGGAAGATCTAGATCTAAAAGAACTTGAAGGATTTTTGCAAGTTTGAAAGACTCAGGGAAGAACCATAGTGTCTATTGACACTCATTTTTAGTGATCTAAATACTTGTGTCACTTGACACATCTGAACCAACTCTTTTGCTGCTTTGTAACGTGCCCGCTCCTCAAATTGCGGGACATGTCTTAGCAGTCCATCGAGATATATTTCTAGAAGACGCCACTCGGCACTTGCAAGGAATGACACGGGGTTTGCCAACTAGAGTCTCTCGAGCCTGCCTCGCAACGGAACTTATCTGTCCATTCCCACTAGGATCAACCTGAAGTCCGGGTTTCCAGCCAACATTGTCTAAGGTCATAGACCGACTTTTTCCTAACTTTTTTCGTTAACATTTCCTTTTAGGAAAGCTCTCAGCTAACCGAGACCACCCTTCCGTAGGATAGACCCATTGGTCACATCCACCACGCTTCCCTCGAGGGTTGTTTTAGTTATCTAATTACCTGCCACATTATGTTTGACACATAAAAGCAGCTTCCTTAATTAACCAGTTAGTCACAGGTTCCTTTACGTAATTTAGGGCACAGACAAGCAGACAAGATAAAATAAGATCAAACACTTCCTTAATTTATCTTTGGATTAATGTGTGTCTCCTGCCCATACAAGAAAATTAAGTGTTCCTTTCTGCCTCCGCAGAAAAATCCTTCCGCCTTCCGGCAATAAGACCCGAAGGTTTATCCTTCCAAGATTCCGCCTTGTAACTAGTATCAAGGCTTGGAGATCCCATCTTGAGTCACATAGAACACTTGTGTAGGGCCCGACGGCATTGGGATTTGCGGCCAGAGCCCCCACTGGCACCCAAGCATCCTCCTACGCCAAGTAATTTTCACAGAGAGACCTCTCACGGCGGGTTTGGTCCAGATTCCCGGGCGGATTCACAACCCCCTTGGTTAGGGTTTGGCGGTTCACGGGGGGTAGCTAGCACCATCCTTCCTTAATTATCCCTTTAGGAAATCAAACACAACTGAAGCAACCAGCTTAAAAACAATTACTAGGGAAAACATCCCTTTTGTTTCCATGGCAATCAGTCATCTCAGACCTGGCTATGCAATCATCAATCACACCCCACTTGGGTTAACATCTAAAACCACATTAACAAATAGTTGAATGCATAACCTCTTGCTTCAAGGCATCGCAATCCCATTGCATGCACAACCAGAATTTAAGGGCACCTCAACAGGGCCTTCAGAGGAGTCATTGGTTTCAGGTAGCTCGACAGGGCCTCTAGAGGAATCTTTTGTTTCATCCCACTCAATAAGACCTCTGTATTTCAAAAACTCCTATTTCCGATAGCCTGAAAGAAGCTTCAAATTCTTATTGTCTCCTACATAAGAGAGCAAATAGGAGCCAAGAACTCCAAAATATCCAGCTCTAGATCCACTGTATCCAGGCATGAAGGCAAAAACTCTTATGGCTTCTTCCTTCTCCACTTAAATGATCTTGTCCAAACCTCTGCTTAAAACTTGAGATCCAATTACCTTTGAGATAGCTCTCAAAGCCATCATTGGTAGACTTGGAGAGCTTGACAATCTACTATGATATATTACAATTGTTTGATTGTTTAAGTTTCCAATATAATGACCAAGGCTTTGATTTTTTCCAAGCTTCATTGGCCTAGAACCCTTGGCCCTTCCAAGAAAGTTGTCCAGATCTTCAATCTCAATCTACACAACAAACCACAACAGTATAAGATATAAGATATTTATCTATAATACATAATAAATTCTAACATAAACTCAATGGGTAACTTCAAATTATATTTCATACCTTAGGATGTTCATCTTCTTCGAGAAGACTATCATCATAAAGATTTATTGAACTCTTGGGTGTCTCATCTGATGGAGACTTCAATCTCTCTTCATACCCTACATCATCAATATGAAGTTTCTTCTGGACCTGCAAGAACTCTTCTTCTATAGGTAGGCCCCCTTTTCATATTCTACGATCTGATTAATACATGTATGTAGGGCTATAGAGCTGTCTTGGAAATTCTCTCCCTCAAATTCATGTCATTTTTGCCCCAATCTGCAAGGATTGCTAAGCAATAATCTTCTCTAAGATCAAAAAGATGTTGAATATCATTTAGCAACACATATCTCTTCTTGTTGATAAGATAAGTGGAAAATGTTGGAACACATGCAAGAGGACCTTCTTCATCAACCTGTGCACTTGGCTCGATCTCCTTTTCTTCCACCATTGTGATATTGTCACTCTTGAACAAACCTACATCAAAACCTTGGACAAGTTGATTCTCAATATCTTCTTGGAACATCTCCTCCTTCTCTTCGACCTCCTTATCCATACTTGCAATATCCTCTAGCTTTCCCTGTTGGTCTATATTTGGAGAAGAATTTTCCATGTACTGAAGATACACAATAAATCCAACGTCCTTGTGGATCAGAAGGCATTGCTGTTGATATCTGTGGAAAGGGCAACATGTTTCTCTCTTTCTAAATACCTCATCAATGAGGTTGAACCTGCCTAGCAAAGTTGACCTGGATGTACCGGTGGCTCCCATGACATCACTATAATGAACAAATCCATTGACTTCCAAACCTTGAACATGTCTATCATAAAAACATATGTACTCCTTAAGTTTATCTTCAAGATCCTCCAATAACTCCTTCAAATCAATAGGAACATTGAAAATTTCCCTGATATAGCTAAACTTGGAAGAATTTCCAGTGGTGTATAAGAAATCAAAGAGCCTATCATCAGAAGTCTCCACTAGCTCCTCCTCATCCATTCCTTCCAGAGATAGCTTTCTCTTTGTCATCTTGACCAACAAAAGATTTGTCCCTGAAAACAAAGCACAATGGCAACAATGTCTAATAAAACAAGATGGAACCATGGAAAGAGGCCCCAAAATTACATTTTTCAAGAAAAAAATCAAAAAATGAGAAATTTTTTTAATTGACCGGTGAAACGCGAAAACATGGTGTTCAAGGCAAATGTCGATGAAGAAATCGCATTTCACCGGACAACACTTGAAGACGAAAGTTATTTGAATATCTCACCGGTGAAACGCGATAGTTAGCAAAATATCACTAACCAGAGACATTATTTTGCGTTTCACCAGTCAAAAGGTGCAAAACAAGAACAGAAACATGAACTATGAATTAATTCTATTAAAACACAGAAATTTATGATAAGATCCTTTCTGGAAGTGCTGCGCTCTTTTTAAAAGATAAAAGCACATAACATCTGTAATTTTTCAAGTGTTATAAAAAATTCTTTCTATATTAATCAAATTGATTTTGTTCAAATACTTGTAATAACAGAATTTTGTTACTTATCAAAAATTGTTGAACTGCTCTTCAAACAGGAAAAAAAGTCCTTGAAGGAAAGTCTGAACAAAATTTCGGAGAAAGGAAGACAATATTGGAGAGAATGGCTTCGAAAAGCTTTTATATTGATCGTCAAACGTGTGTTGATAGTTCCAATGAAAAAGTTTGCGTAATGATGAAAAATAAATGCGACTGCAAATTTGGACGAAATTTCCAATATTTTTGCACGCTCGAAATACCTCAGAATACGTGCACACGTGTCTCACTTAACACACCGTATCAAATTTCTCAGAAGACGTGCGCACTCCCTTTTTTCGAGAATACATCGCACGTGTTTTACTTAACACTTCGCCAAGTAATGCATGTACTATCGAAATCCCCCAATAAAAGGAAGCAACGGCTAAATTTGTTTTATATTTTTATGGTCATGGAGCACATTTTCATGGTCATGCAGTAGGACCTTCGAGCACATTTTTGTGGTGATGCTGTGGTTATGAAGAACGTATTCGCGTTTCACCAACCCATTGACAAAATTCGTTCTAAACAAATTTTTCCCAGCAAAGCGTGAAAGAATGTATGGTTTTGTGCATCCTCCTTCTCTTCTATATCCTCCTTCTCTATGCCCAGGTGTCCATTCATTGCATTTTTTTGATACTTTTCCTTAATTTTTTCTATTATTATGAGATTATGAGCACTATAAACGAATTCTTTCCATAGTGTGAGCATTCCTTAATGGTGTGGAGATTTAAGGCAATCCTTCAAACTTTTTCCTTAATTCTCTGGATATTTTACGTAATTTTAATGGCATTTCTTAGATCAAAGCTTTGTTTTTCTTTGTTTTGTTGATTACTTTGCTATTTATGAGTTGTCCGGTGAAACGCGAAAACAACATGCTGCAAGGAGACCTCTTGTCTGAAACTCGCGTTTCACTGGACACATTGGACAAGAATCCGGTGAAATGCGAAAACAAAATGATGCAAGGAGGCATCTTGTCTGAAACTCGCATTTCACTGGACACACTAGACAAGAATCCGGTGAAACGCGAAAACAACATGCTGCAAGGAGGTGCCTTGTCTGAAACTCGCGTTTCACTGCACACATTGGACAGTAAGTCCGGTGAAACGTGAAAACAACATGCTGCAAGGAGGCACCTTGTCTGAAACTCGCGTTTCACTTGACACAGTGGACAAGAAGTCCGCTGAAATGCAAAAACAATATGCTGTATGGAGGCCTCTTTTCTGAAACTCGCGTTTCACTGGACACACTGGACATGAAGTAACATCTTTTTTTTTGGCAGATGGCTAGGACTAAAGCAATGGCAAGGAAGGGGAAGATTGATCCTAGGGGTTTAACATCAAAGATTCATGAATCTTCAAAGCCTCCAAAGCCCTCTAGAAAGTCAAAGCCAAGGAGAAAGTTTTCTTAGAATGTCAGGTGCCTAAGGGAGATTAGGAAGGCAATAAAGGCTCTTGACAATGCAATTCCAAAGTTGTCTTTTCAGAGGCTTGTCAGGGAGATTTGTCACAAATATAGTTTGGATAGTTTTAGATGGACAAGAACAGCCCTTAATTGTATACATGAAGCCACATAGGATTTTTTAATTGAGGTTTCTCAAGATGCCTATATTTGTGCTGCTCATGCTCATAGGCTCACACTCATGGACAAGGACATGGTAATTCTTAGGAGGCTAAGATATAGATTTTCAAAGGTCCTTGAGCCAATTCCCCTCACTGATTAGAAGACATTTAATATCCTTAATGTGCCCCCAGCTAGGAGAAAGAAAGATGATTTGGGTCCCAAGGTTGAGGATGTCACCCATGAGAGGGATACAAGGCAATATGAAAAAGAGGAGAAAGCTAAAGAGGACAGGCAGACAAATGGAGAGAGTATAGGAGGCAAAGGGCTGAAGAAATAGAAGCAGAGCAACTAGAGTCCTTTGAAAATGAGCTGGCCACCCTTCTTGAAGCAGCTAATCCAAAAGGATTCAATGTCTTTTGTTTCTTACCTGGTGACTTAGGCAAAAGAACTGAGATTATCTCCTTTGATGCTGCATGTGTTCAGATTCTTAAGGATAAAAGAAGAGAAATAAATGACTATATTATTTTTGTTGGCCTAAGGTATATCCACCCATAATTACTTCTACTTTTTGATATTTTTTTAACAATAAGATTTTTCTTGTTTATACTCACTATTTCTATGCCTTTTTCTAGGTGTGTAATGCATGATTTTTCTTTGGATATGCAACAAAAAATTGAGGTTCTTGATCCATCTATCTCATACTTTATGAGGAACGAGCTTGATACAAGTTTTATTGAGCAGTGGTTCAATCTGATTGACTTCGATACTTTGGAGCTCCTTATAATTCCATATAATGAAAAGTAAGTGATTCAATATTCTATTAGAGTTTTTGAGATTTTATCCTTCTAATTTGTTGAGATATGATTGCTTTCAGTTCTCATTGGAGCTTGATTACAATAGACTGTGTGGATAAGCAATGTTTTTTAATCAACTCTATGAAAGGAAGCCATGGAAATGCTAAATTGTAAGTTATATTATCCAAGGGCTCCTTGATATTTCAATTCTTTTTTTTTTGTAAATACTCTAAATTTCAATATATTTTATATATAGAGGTGCAAAAAGATTAATTGAAGAGCTAGAGAAAAGAGCCCCTATGTCGTCTGATTTGCTTGCAACAATGCAATATAGACAAGTTGCGGTAAGTTATTGATTAAAATAATTAAAACATAAGTTTATTCTATGAACTACCATCCGTCCTCTTTATAGTTTTACTTTGTGTTGGTGGTTGCAATGTCCTTATCAGGATGATAGCCATTCTTGTGTGGGTGGAGGGTGATTGCAAGTGCTAGAAGAATGGTTAACTTTGTTTATCTTAATGATGATAAACATGTAAAGGTAATATGAAAGATGCTAAATTTTAAGATAGATATTCATTGCAAATAGTCCATTGATGATAAAAATATAGTCTATTGTAAGAACAATAATGAACTAAAACTCTTTTTTCTATAAATGTGTGACAGTTTTCGAAGGATTGCTATGCATCTGAGCATGTTTGGTATGTGAGAGCAAAGCTCTTGAAGTATATAATGGTCAATTGTATACAACCAACAAAAGAGATTGGTGGGGATTTGCACCATGAAGGAGATGCAGTGCCTATAACCACGAAAGGTGAAGCCACAACTTCAACACCTTTACCCACACCTTCTATACCGAAGACATCAGAGAAAGGCAAAAGGACTCCTAGAAAGGATAGCTCTCCAAAAAAGAAATAGCTTTGCCATATCGCCTTATAAGCCTTCATATATAGAAATTTGCCCTTCAGCCCTTATATATCTCATAGAGATGGCAGATAGACATCTACTACAAAATTTGTACATATATTTTATATTGATAGTAAAGATATCTTTTCTTGAATGTCCTTGCAGTGTATATTATTTTCTCTCGTTTTCGATATCTGCAAAAAATAAATTACAAATGTTTGTTAGTTAGGAAGTGAGATCTTGATATACATCTAAGTAGATATAATATGATGTGAAAACTTACTCGTTTCTTGTCAAGTTGGAATACAAAGGAGCATGGTAGTTCAATGTCTTCATTTTGTAAATCCATCCTCACTTGTAGCGTACATGATTTTCTGATCTTTAAGATTGCAATAATATTCTCGTTGAACCAAATATCAAGGTCCACTATAGGATCTTTGCTGAAATCATTAAGATTCGCTCTAAAGCAACTAGACTACTACCAACAAAATGCCATCGACTATAGTAAAAGCTAAGGATAAAACTTTGAGTAGCAATCATATATTTACACGCTATAGAGTCTTGATATATCTTAGATATAATTTTTCCTTCTGTCCTTGTATCCCATCCTTCATCAACAAATTGTATGATATGATCATATCTTAGTCTCTTCACTCAAAGCATGGTTTTTGTTATTCTTATCTCCATATTAGAGAAGAAATCAATAAATATATTAATATGCATAAACAAAGTAACTTTGCTTAGCCTACTTGAGATATTAGATTTTAGTGCTTTCTGGATCTCAGAAAATATCTTACATCTATAGCCCTCACTAGTAGCTGGACTTGGCAAAGGCCACTCAAAGCTTGAAAAATCTAGCAAAGGAAGGAGGTTTATTGATCCCCATTGGCAACACCGCATAGGAATAACATAAGAATGGTCATAAAAGAATATTCCATTCTCTGCAAGCTCTGTCTTCTTTCTGCCTCTATACATTTCTTCTCCAATTGAACCATGTATAACATCAATAACATCAATAATAGACTCCACTGGTTGCCATTCCTCAAGATTAGAGGGATAGACATCCACAAGACAAATAAATATTATAATGGAAAAACCTAAACCATGTTTAAGAAAGGAAAAACTTTAAGAATCAAATTCTTACAATTTGGTCTATGCATTGGAAGCTTTGAAGATCCAGGTTTCAAACACAACTCTCTATGCATGAACACATGTTGCACTAGTACCTCTTTGATGCTATTCTTATTTGCTCCAAGCTTAAAATCTCGGATTTTGCCCTTCCAAGTAGAGATAAACAAGCTCTCGTGTCTTTGCCTTTTTCCACGTTTTGCTTGTTGCATGGTGATCCAACTACCTTTGCTAATGATAATAGAAATCCATCTTCCATCAGTTTGGAATGAGTTAAACACTGATATGGATGTGATTTGGGAGCTTGGAGGCCTTGTTGAAGGTCGAATTTCTATATCCATGGTAGAAGAGAGAGAGACATGCACACACAAAGAGAGAGAGAGAGAGAGAGAGAGAGAGAGAGAGAGAGAGAGAGAGAGATGCACAGAGAGAGAGAGAGGACTAGGCTCCATAACGGAGGGAAAAACAATAGAGGAATAAAAGAAAGGAGGGAAAAAACTTAGCGCAATGCTTTTCACTAATTTGAATTTTGATTACATCAGTCATTATCATTAATCTAGAAACATCATTAAATAAAAGTAGCTGAGACTCTATGCCATTAATGCAAAAGATGTTATAATCACGAATATGAGAGACTAAAAATAGATAATAAAAATATAAATTCGTAATATTATTATATTTTTATATTTTTATAAAATGATTTTTTTATTTTTTTAAAATAGAAGTTCCGTTACGGAGGCTTTGCTCTTATTGGTCTAGAGCACTCTCTCTCCACATCCTAAAAGGCATTTTCGAGACCTCAAAAATCCCCTTTTGCCTTCTATCTTCCCCCCCCTGAAGGAATGTATTTCTGCTCAACCCAAGTCCCTTAGGGAAGAGCTCAGTTACAATCAACCTGAGAGTGAGAAGTAATTCTCACTCTCACAAGATCATGCAAAGATGTACAAACACACATGCATTATCTATTATGCAATGGTAAGAACTGATTTCTTTACAGTATGAGAGAAGAAAAAGGGAAAATCAACCTTCTCCATCGTTGAACAGTAGTACATGGATAGGGCTTGCTTCTTGTTGCTAGAATGGAAGAAAGAGCTTGAAAAGGAGGTGTTGTAATGAATTTACAAGCTTGCTGTTCTGTAAAACAACAATGATAGAAGAGGGAATATAGAGGAATTTGATAATGGAGAAGTGGGGGATGATGATGGGGATGGATGGGGCCAGTTTCTGGCTATCTTTGGGTGCTGTACATGAGTTTATAGCAAAGAAAAATGATGTTGAATGAAGAAAAACGAGCTCTTATTTATAGGAGAGGGGAGAGCTAGTACAAAAGGGGAAAGTGGAGTAGCACAAGACAAGTGTCCAGCCACATGTCATGAGATGTGACAAGTGATGGGACACTTGAAAACTTGTGTGACAAGTGTCTTGACACTTGTCTCTTCTCTATGGCCTTCCTTTTTGGGTTGAATACTATTAAGAATAGAAACAACCAAATTTAGTAAGCACAGTCAGAGTACAGAACTTACTATTTTTAAAATGACATCCCTATTTTTTTAGGACTAGCATTTTTAGGCTAATTCGAGGCTCCTAAAATTTAGGGACCTCCTAAAATTTAGGGATCTCCTAAAATTTAGGGACCCCCCCAATATGGGTGTCATATGAAAGCTTTTTCCGTGTACATCGCAAAAATGGTATCTGAATCTTCATGTGACTTTCCTATGCAAAGAAATGTGCATTTCAAGCTTTCAGCCCACACATGCACATTATACAAGCATTTCATGATCATGCCATCTTATTGATTGTAACTATTTGTTCTGGTGGATCTACCCCACACTTCAAGGCATCAATCCTTTCTGTGTGCGAGTCTAACCCTGATATGCGTGAGTTCTGGTCACAGGCACCCAATCGGGCCATATAGGTGGAAGTGTGAACTATCTTTTCTCTAACCCACCGCGTGGGTCCACCATAACCTGTGACCACTCATCAGTGGCCAGCTCCAATGCACTTTTCTTTATATCTAATTAGTGCAAAGGAAATAAATTTAATAAATCATTATATAGACAAATTAATGAAAAAGGATACAAATTCTATTTCTATAGAGTTGTGACAGCCCTCTGCCTTTTATTCAGCTGTCCTCAACTGAAAAGCTTCTTGATATTGCTGTAGAATATTTGGGTAATCCTTCATGAATTTTTCATCTACCCACTGTGCATCTGTTGTGGGTAGATTCTTGAATTTTAGTAAGAATTTTAGTGTCACAAGGCCACTTCTCGTGGTTCGATCCTTGAGAAACAAAATCTTTTCAGGTTCCAAGAGTTGCTCTGTTTCTTCAACTTCTGGGGGATCTTCAGTAATGGGTTCCTTTGGTTCTGGTCCTATGTAAGGTTTTAGCAAACTTACATGAAAAGCGTTGTGTATTTTTCAATGAGCAGGAAGCTCAAGTCGATAAGAAACTTCATTTATTTTCTCAATCACTTTGAAGGGTCCAAAGTATCTACTGGAGAGCTTTGGAAAAGATGAATTTTGACCAGAACCTTGTTTGAGCCTGTTTTTATCAAACTTTAGCAAGACATATTGACCTTTTTCAAAAGCCAAAGGTCTTCTTCATTTATCTGCTTGCTTCTTTTGTCGCTCTTGGGCAACTTTGATAGTGGCTCGAACTTGATCCATTGTTGTTTTTAAATCTGAAGCAAACTCATCAGCAACAAAAATCTTATCTTTAGTGCAAATAATTGGAGGAGGAATCACTTTACCCTGTACTATTTCATTTGGAGCTTTCCCTGTGGATGAGTGCACTGTATTGTTGTAAGAAAACTCCAATAATGGAATATATTTCTCCCATTGTGACTTATGTTCACTAACATAATATTTCAACATATCCAAAAGGGTGAGATTCATCACCTCTGTTTGGCCGTCAGTTTGAGGATAAAAAGATGAGGAGAACTTTAAAGTGGTTCCCAAATTCTCAAATAAAGCACGCCAAAAGTTACTTGTGAATTTGGAGTCTCTATCTGAAATGATCTCAGAAGGCATACCATGTAATCTGAAGATATGTTGAATGAAAAGTCTTGCAGCTTGTGCGGATTTCAATGTTTTATGACATGGAATAAAATGTGATTGTTTGCTGAATCTATCAATTATGACCCAAATCATATCATGACCTTGAGGTGTTCTTGGAATACCTGAGATGAAATCCATTGTGATAGATTCCCATGGATCTCTGGGCACTGGAAGAGGTTGCAACAATCCTGGAATCTTTTGCCTATCATATTTGGATTTTTGGCATACCAGACAAGCCTCAATGAAGTTATGTGTATCTTTTCGTGATGTTGGCCAATAAAAGTAGCGTTCAATTGCACTTAAAGTGGCTGCCCTCCCTCTATGCCCTGCATAAGGGGGTTCATGACTTTCTTTAAGCACCTTTTGTCGAACAGGAAGAGTGACACAAAGGCGATTGTTCATGAGAAGGTAACCGTCTTTGATGGAATAATCTGGATGAGAAATTCCTTGCTGTAAATTTGACCAAATTGCTGCAAAATCAGTATCTTCATCATAAGTATTCTTCATCGTTTGAAAATCTTCATGATGAGCCACTATAATAGTTGCAATGCAAGGCACTCTAGAAAGTGCCTCAGCAACTACATTTTGTTTCCCTGGAGTGTACATAATTTGAAAATGAAACATAGACAAGAATTTTTCCCATCTTGCATGTTTCTCCTGCAAATACTTTTGAGTCTTGAAATACTTCAAGCTTTGATGATCGGTTTTAATAAGGAATTCATTGCCTAAAAGATAATGTTTCCATATCTTTAAAGCATGAACCACTGCTAAGAGCTCCTTTTCATAAATGTCATACATTTTCTCCACATCATTTAGACGGCGGCTTTCAAAGGCTACGACATGGCCTTCTTGATTTAGCACTGCACCAATACAATCACCGCAAGCATCTGCTTCCACCACAAATGGTTTTACTAGATCTGGAATGATAAGAACAAGTCCAGAAGTAAGAGCTATTTTCAGCCTTGTGAAGGCTGCCTTCTCTTTTTCCTTCCATTGGAAAGAGATCTTCTTCTTTGTAAGGTCATGAAGTGGAGAAGCCATCTGTGCAAAATGCTTGATAAAGTGGCGGTAATAAGAGCATAAGCCAAGAAACGATCGCACCTCATGTACATCATGAAGATGAGGCCATTCTTGGATTATCCTGATCTTTTCAGGATCCATCTGTATCCCTTCAGAAGAGATGACATGCCCAAGGTAATTTATTTTATGCATGAAAAATTCACTCTTTTTACCATTTACCAAGAGTTAATTTTGTTAAAGTAGTTGTAGAATGATTTCCAAGTGTTGATGATGCTCCTCTTCATTCTTGCTAAAGACAAGAATATCATCAAAGAACGTACTGACATATTGTCGATGCTCTCTAAAGATGCGCTCCATCATTCGATTAAAGGTGGCTGGTGCATTGGTTAATCCGAAAGGAACCACCAAGAATTCATAAAGACCGTATGAAGTGCGGAAAGCAGTTTTGTGTACATCTTGTGGTATTACCCTAATTTGATGATAACCACTCTTTAGATCAATGCGGCTGAAAACCTTTGAGCCTCCTAGACGATCCAAAATGTTGTCAATTCTGGGAATAGGAAACCTATTCTTCACAGTGATTTTGTTGAGGGCTCGATAATCAATGCACATCTTGAATGTGCCATCTTTCTTTTGAATAAGAAGAACCGGTGAACAAAATGGTGAGCTACTTGGCCTAATTAGCCCACGGTTGAGTAGGTCTTTGACTTGCTTTCTGATTTCTTCTTGTTGAGGACGGCTCACACGGTATGGTGCTATATTAGGAGGAGAACTACCCGGGATAATATCAATATGATGGTCTTCCGGCCTTTGTGGGGGAAGCTGATAAGGAAGATCTTTCGAAAAAAAATCTTTATACTTTTCCAAGAGCTGAAGTTACTCTTGGTTTTCAGCATTCATATTATCTTTTACATCAGTGACATAAAGCAGACAATATTGAACACAATCCTTAATTGCTCTAGAGACTTGCATATGGCTTACCATAGGTATGGTGTCTCTAGAAACTCCAGCTTGGATCTCATACTTCTTGCCTTTGTTGGTGAGTTCTACCTTTTTCTGAGAGAAGATGGTTAAATCTACTCTATGATTCCAGGGCATGCCAAGAATCACATCGCAACCATCAAGGTCTCCGATACAGAAGGTATCTTCGTCACTGTAGCCTTGAATTTGAAACTTGAGCTTGCCAATGTAGGGTATCACAGTCTTCACTGTGTTACCTTCATCAGCATTTAAAGCTTGGCGAACTTCTGCCAGAGTGTCCATCTCTTCATTCTTTAATCCAAGCTCTTTAGCTAATTGCAAGAAAATGATATTTTCATTTGCCCCAAGATCTATCAAGAATAGTGCTTGCTTACCTTGCAACTGTCCCCAAGCTTTTAATAATTTGCCCGTCTCTGGAGTGTGAGTTGTGTTTGCAACTACATCACTGATAGCATTGATTTTCACTGGCGACTTAGGCTTGTTGTTAGAAACCTTGCTTTGTCCCTTGTTTGGACATTGCTTCGCTATGTGGCTTGTTTGTCCACATTTAAAGCACTTCCCTTCTTTCATGAAGCATTGCTTTTCTTCTTTGGAAAGTTGCTTTGCTTGTGGGTATAGACTGGAGCGAAATTGAGGAGCATTAGGAGGTGCATAGGGCTTCATCTTCTTTTGATTTGATGGCTGCATTTGCCGCTGTTTTTGTCCTTCATTTGGGGCTGAATACTCCTCATCGTCAGCTACTCTCTTGTTATCATTCTTTTGGAATGATTTGTTGCCATTGTGCTCCATTTCCCATGTCTCAGCATGGTCAATGAGTTCCCTGAGACTAGAACAATGATAATGATTAAGAGCAATACGAAGTTTAAAATGCAAACCTCCTTGAAACTTCCTAAGCTTTTCCGAACTGCTGATCTTCTTGAAATGTTGGGCCTTCAACAGTAGCTCCCAAAATCTCTTGGTATAGTCACCAAGTGACTTATTTTTCCTTTGCCAAAGCCGATCCCATTCCATTTTTACATCTCTTTTGAAATGAACAGGAAGAAATTGGCTTTGTATCATGAGAACAAAGGACCGCCATGATTTTGGGGCAGCATGATCATATTCCAACCCCGTCCACCAAGTATGGGCTAAGTCGGTTAAACGTAAAGCTGCAAACTTAATCTTTTCTTTTTATCTATACTTGTCACGACCATACAAAATTTGAAATTGACGAATAAACTTCAGAAGAAGATCAGGATTTCGGGAACCATCATACATACTAAACTTGATCTTCTTTTCAAGTTGAGATAGTGACTTAGTCTTCTTCTTCTTCTTATGCCTTCGTCCATGCTCGGATCTTAAGGTTAAAGATGATGAAGTGCTTGATGGGGATGAAGATGGAGACGAGGGTGAAGAATGTCGACACCTTTGACGATGATGAGGTCTTCCACGAGAAGGGTGTGGCTCTTCATTACTAGAAGAGGATCCATCAGAATAGGCGCCATATGACTTTGAAGAAGAGGATGAGCTTCGACGCGATCTCTTTCTTTGTCTTGAAGTAGAATGGGACTGCCTCTTAGAAGTAGTTGGACTTCTTGATCGGCTCCTTTCATTGGTATGGCTTTGTCTCCTTGAAGTAGATGGGCTTCTTTCCTTGAATTCTTTGGGATTCTCAACTTTTTCTAGTTTGAGAAGTTGCTCACGAATTTGCTGATTCTCCTCTCTAAGACTTTGAATGGCTTGAAGGATAGCACTCGATTGATCCATTGAGACTCTTAAAATATATATATATGCTCAAGCACTCAATGCAAGGGCTGAAAACCCAAACTTATAATTGTAAGCACTACCAGTGTTGGGGTGAGGACCGAGCCAAAGCTCTGATACCACTGTAAATGCCCCGAACAACGTAGTATGCTTAACAATTATGATATTCGCTTGTTTTCGAGATTTAATATAAAAGAGAATGAACACTTAAAGCTGAAAATGAAAATTACTCACAAAATTACAGCCATGAAAATGTAAAAGTAATGGAGACAAGATTGAGGGTTGAAGATGGGCAACCCCCCCCTCCCGAAGGAATGTATTTGCGCTCAACCCAAGTCCCTTAGGGAAGAGCTCAGTTACAATCAACCTGAGAGTGAGAAGAAGTAATTCTCACTCTCACAAGATCATGCAAAGATGTACAAACACACATGCATTATCTATTATGCAATGATAAGAACTGATTTCTTTACAGTATGAGAGAAGAAAAAGGGGAAATCAGCCTTCTCCATCGTTGAACAGTAGTACATGGATAGGGCTTGCTTCTTGTTGCTAGAATGGAAGAAAGAGCTTGAAAAGGAGGTGCTATAATGAATTTACAAGCTTGCTATCCTGTAAAGCAGCAGTGATAGAAGAGGAAATATGGAGGAATTTGATAATGGAGAAGTGGGGGATGATGATGGCGATGGATGGGCCCAGTTCGGTGATTCTCTGAAGTGGCAACGGCTGACGTGTATGCTATGGTGGCATCCTCTCCTCAAGATGGCAGCGACGATGATGGCATGGGGCGGCTGCACAACAGGTAAGTTTTTTTTTTTCTAACTTTATAACTAGCATTTTAACCTTCTAAAGTATTACTAACCTATTAACTTACTTATCACTAAACCTTATCTAACTAGCTTTTGTTACTAACTTCCTTAGCTTACTAACTTGATGAATATGTCCTCAGCCCATTGCACGCAAACAAAACTTGATGGGCATCAATGTTTCCAATGTGAGAGTGTGGGTGGGGATGAGAGTGAAACGTTACATCCTCTCCCCCTTAGAGGACTCGAGATGTCCTCATCTTGAAAGGAGCTGGGGAAGACAAATATTACTGGACCTTAGAACCTGTGGGTTAAGGCCCATCACGCTTCCGCTATGCTACTTTGATTACTCAAATTCTCAACTTAAAATAACAACTTGTCACAACTCATAGGATTCAATAGGATTTATTCCGAGTACAATACTTATTACCTCAAGAGGATTTTCCTAGGATATCTAGTCATCCTCAAAGGTTACAACAGGCTCCAAGCCTTCATCATCATGTGGTTCATAATATGAGCCAAAAGTGGAGTTTAGACAGCTTCATTTGACCGCACGTTCCTGATTCTCAGGGTCCAACTCAGGACAATTTGTTTGGATGTGTCCTAGTTCATTGCAGTGGAAACATCGGCGGTTGGGACATCTTTTACGGATGTGTCCTACCTCTCCGCACTTGTGGCACCTCTTGTCTTGATCTCATGAGTCATCTTCAACCACAACTGAAGCAATCAGCTTAAAAACAATTACTAGGGAAAACATCCCTTTTGTTTCCATGGCAATCAGTCATCTCATACCCAGCCATGCAATCATCAATCACACCCCACTTGGGTTAACATCCAAAACCACATTAACAAACAGTTGAATGCACAACCTCTTGCTTCAAGGCATCGCAATCCCATTGCATGCACAACTAGAATTTAACTTGGATGTATCAACACACTTTTACAAGCTTTTCAACAACCAAGCATAACTTGGGTCAACAATCCATCTTTAACAAGATCAACCTTCGTTAAAACCATTTCAACAGTTCCAAACAACACACTTAACATGAATCAACTACCCTAAAGTTTGCTCTCCCCCTTGGGTTAGGCCTTATACCCCGTTGACCCCGAATTATCACTACCTTAGCTTTCCCTATACTATAGTCAAATAGTTCCTGGACAATCCCGTTGTCCTAAACTTGGTAGGTCAATTTGCTTTCTTGGTAATTCACAACTGCCCTAAATCCATTGGTCTAATGGACTGTATTTTCGACTCAACCTAAGGTCCCTTTGTCTTGCACGACCCTCGACGGTTGCGACTTACTTGACAGTCTGTCTAGTTTATTGAGTTTCACAACCGTAGAGCCTTTGATGGACAACCCTTTGTTGGAAAAGAAACGACTAAGTCCTTGGAGTTGGGCTCTTAGGTTTTCAAGGTATGGCAATAAACCCTCCTTGTTGGTCATTAGTTGGACATCAATTTTAAGTAAATGCAACATCTTCTAACCTTCTATCTTTGAGTGTGATACTTTGTAGGATTTTTACTCTTTTTCTTTTTCTTTCCTTCCGCCTAAGCCATGAATGTAATAAACATTCGTACGTAGTGTATGTTAATCAAAGGCCTACGATTCATTTAACTCTCAATGAAATATAAATTATGATTGCCTTATATCTTCCTAGTGCAATTGTGATACCTTCCTTTTCTGTCATTGCAACCCCTAGTGCACCCTTATCTTTCCATTCCCAATGTATGCAATGTAACTTGAATATCCTCCTTGCTAAAATAGACGAACAAAAGACCTAGTTTGATACCTACCTATTAAGCAATGATCCTTCAAGAAAGGTGACCTCCTATTGCTATATTTGATCAAAGGCCATAAATAAAAACTTAAACTCCAAGTCCTTGGATCCTATCACGTTCTATCATTTGTAGATATGCAGAGCTTTTACAGAGCGCGCCTTCGAGTCCATTACACACTTTAGTAAACACGACCCTTCAACTTTGGCTTGTCTCTCTCTTCCTCCGTTGCGTACAAGGTGCTAGAGTGGAAGAGGGACACCCCTTTCCTTCTCTCTTCCCCTCTTCTTAACACACCACACCCTAATCTAATCCAGATTTCCAGTCACATACTTACTTTAATGATTGGAAGCACGTAGCCAAAAATTCATACCTTGCTGATTGAGGTGACAATTGCTACTTCTCTCTCTCTCTCTTCCTCTTCTTCTTCTCTTCTCCTCCTTCTTTCTCTCCCTTCCTCTTCTTCTCTTCTCCCTCCTCTTCTCCCTCTTCTCCCTCTTCCTCTCCCTCTTCTTCTTCTCTTCTCCTCCTTCCTCTCCCTTCCTCTTCTTCTCTTCTCTCTCCTGTTCTCCCTCTTCTCCTTCTTTTCTTCTCCTTCCCTTCTCCCTCTTCTCTTCTTCTCTTCTCCTTCTTTTCTTCTCCTTCTCTTCTCCCTCTTCTTCCTCCTCCCCTTCCCCTTCTCTCCTTCCCCTTCACCCCGGCAACATCTGATCGTTCCCCACATGGAGAATATGTGTTAATCCAGGGGGGAAACCCGTTGTGCACCATGTCCTCTTCTCCACCCATCGTGCAGACGTCCGCCATGTGCATCCATGGTTGCCACGAGAGCCCGTAGTTGATGGTGATGATTATGATGATGATTATCATCATCGTGATGATAAATGGTTTCAAGGCGGTGATTCTCTGAAGTGGCAGCGGCCGACATGTATGCTATGGTGGCGTCCTCAAGATGGCGGCGACGATGATGGCGTGTGGCGGCTACACGACATGTAAGTTTTTTTTTGTCTAACTTTACAACTAGCATTTTAACCTTCTAAAGTATTACTAGCCTATTAACTTACTTCTCACTAAACCTTATCTAACTAGCTTTTGTTACTAACTTCCTTAGCTTACTAACTTGATGAACATGTCCTCAGCTCATTGCACGCAAACAAAACTTGATGGGCGTCGATGTTTCCTTGAAATGTGAGAGTGTGGGTGGGGATGAGAGTGAAATGTTACATGCTTAAATTTGATAATACTGAAGTTGATTTGCTGCTGGTCTCTCAAGTCAAACATGGGCAAAGATTCTCCAACTGCCAGTTTCAAAGGAGTTGTGTTTCATACCTGGCAGACCTGCATCAAGCTGATCCTGATGAAGAAGGGCCTTTGCGCCATTACCACTGGAAAAGAAAAGAAGCCTCATGATGCAGATCTTGCTATCACTTGGCAAAAGAATGATGATAAAGCTTAGGCCATTATCAAACTGGAGCTAGACGACAGCTATATCCACCATGTGGATAACTATGAGACTTCACAGGATTCATGGAAGAGACTTGACACTTTGTTCGGTGTAGAGTCTAAATCATCAAAGTATGGTCTCCTGATTGAGTTTTTCAGGCTTGAAATGAAGTCCAGCACATCACTTGCCACACATCTAAATTACACGGAAGGACTTCTAACCCAACTTACAGGGATCAACATTAAAATGGAAGAAGATGTTTGCATCAGTGTTCTACTTAAGAGTTTGCCTCCTGAATATAATAATATATCAACAACTCTAATTAATATGCCAAACCCTGAACTTGTTGATATCCAGGCATCACTGTTAGAGGAGGAAAAAAAGCTAAAAACTAAGGAAGTACCAAGTACCTCTAGAGATGAGCATGCATTATATATTGGCAATAGGTACAAAGGCATGAAGGATCAGCTCTTATGTGATTTTTGCAAAAAGACCGGACACACCGAGAAGTTTTTCCATGCTAGAAAGAGGTCCCAAAAGGCCTATCTAGTTGCACTCAAAGAAGAAGAAGAAAAGGAAGAAAAGGAAGAATAAGAATAAGAAGACCACCAGGAGAAGGACAAACCTCATCAGTCCTTCTATTCAGACAGACTTTTTTTGCTGTGTATTTCCTAGCCCTAATGCCTCAGACATAAACTTGTAAACTCCTCAGTTATCCTTGTACTGCAGTCTCCTCTGTACACTTTGTGAGGCCCCTGCTACAGTCTCTGGATGTCCATCATGTTTGTGGTACCCACACTTAGCCCTTTCTGCGACAACCTCTAGTGTTTTGCCATGTTTGTGGTGTGCCCACACTCTCCAAGTATTGCTTTCACTAAAGCCTCTGCACACTTTGTACTTTTGGTTGTGATTGAGGAGGAGTGTTGAGATATTTTCAATCACACCTACTTCAGTCCCTTTGTGAGGAGCAGTAGGGCTCAGGATCAGAATCCCATATACACATTAGGAGAAAGTACCACCACTCAAATCCTATAAAGCATTGTACTTGCACTCTTTTTCTAATGCAATGATAGTACTCTTTTATTTTCAGTAAAGTGTCATGTCACTGTCAATACACAAGATTGTGTTTATGAGTCCAAGTCTCAATCTTGGAACCTAATTCACTTGTGTAACAATTTGTCCTAGTCAGGGTTAATGTCTTCATGAGTTTCTTTTTCCTCTTTCAATCTCTATAGCTTCCGCATCTGCCATGCTCTAGATCCCGCGTATTTCATAGGAAGGAGCCGGGGCAACTGTTTGACGAGGTCCATCTAGATTTCTCAAAATAGATTCCAAAAAAAGTTGGATGGATTTGCGTGACATGTTTATATTGCCAGCCCTTTGTGAACAAGTGCATGAAATCATATTTTTAAAACTTTCATTACGACATGGTATATGTCACAAATGTTAAATCTCTCTAGTATGCGATTTTGAATAGGTAATTTTCTATCCAAACCCGCGATAATCTTGATGGTGGTATATTGTACCTTCAACTCCCCGAAGTGAGAGAGTATATGATGATAGCAATGTTCCCAGCGTAGATGAGGACAGTATACAGATAGAGGGGTCGATATTGCAAGGGGTGGAGGCCGCCCAAAGCTTGGAACATGTAGAGGAGGTAGAATCGAGTAACAATGATGGAAAGATAGGAGGCCAAGAATTCTTTGAGAAACAAGGTGGACTCATCCTTTTGTGGTGACCTTTCTATCAACCTTCTAGTGTATGTAGAGTTCTGTCAAGAGATTAACATGGGACCATAGGCTACGTCATACTTGGAGCATCCACCTACTCAATTCCTTGATGAATCACTTATAAGGATACTCTAGAATATGCATTTTAAATAAGATCATTTTTTTAGAGCTATATCACCGTTCTTTGCTTGAATCTTTATATTGATTATCCTAACATCAATTTCTATCTGTGCAGGTGACGGATAGAGGAAGTGGTTCTGGGGGATGCTATGGAGATGTGGATGCAGTGATCCCATGGTCAGCTTGAGATTCAGGTGCTACTCCTCGCTCTCATACAGATTTGAGAGAGGGTGGCTTAGGTGGTTGTTGTGGAGGTACTGACACAGTGTCTCCATCTCGTCGTTCTGCTGGATTTCCATCACCTGTGGGATTTGTCACACCTATGGGGATATCTACTCCACTTACTCTAGCTTTTGCTCAGCCATCCATAGATAGCATCCCTATGGGTGCTACTCCAAGAGATACCACCCCCATGGGTACACCAGATGTACAGGGGTCTCCTGGATATACCCAAGAGCGAGGTCATTGGTAGGAGAGAATACATCTTAGACATACCCCAGAGAGGTATGGATACCTTGTAAATGATAGGACAGGAGCCGTCATCATGAATGATGAGGGGAGGAGGGTGATGGCTCGTATAAGAGAGTTGTGCCAATAAGTTTTTCGGCACAATGTCTTGGATCATTGGAAGAACATATGGGAGGGGAGCAAGGATTACATAGTAGTATCCTTCTATGAGGAGTTTCCGATACCCACCATAGTAGATAGGTTCTCCATAGGCTAGATGATAGAGTGCATGTGTGCGTACATGTCACATAGACGATCGGTAGTGCATGCAAGGCACTTAAGAGTAGGGCTTCAATTCCCGAGTGGCTAGATGCAGATAACTGGCGCCGACTCAGGGAGGAGACTATAGATTCTCCAAGATGTTGGAGACAGTAGTGTGAGGCAACAAGGGCACGATTAGAGGCAGGAGTGGTCCATCATCTTAGGAGGGGCGGCCACAAGACTTATTTGGAGGACTTTGTAAGTTTTTAGGGTTTAGGGTTTAGGTTTTAGGGTCTCTAACAGTTATATTTTATTTAGGGTTTAGGATTTAGGATTTAGGATTTCTAAATAGTATTTTTAAGTGTTATATTTTGTTTTCTTTGCAGCACTCCATTACAAACCGTGATCCCACTGGCCTAGAGACTCGATATGCAGAGAGACACGGTCTCATTGCATTGATCGATAGATTGTATGCATGCGGTAGCCCAGTAAGTCACTCATCTTTCTTGTCCGTAGTTACTAATTTTAATTAAAATGCATTATTGTATGGTGGACTGATGTGTAGTTGTTTCTTTTTTTGTAGAGTCCGTTCGATGCTCCTTTGAGGCGGGATGAGCTTTTGGATGGTGAGTATCTATAGCTCGTGCTTGGATTCATGAAGTGCACATCCTCTTCTTTTTTGTCCTGTGATTTATATAGACATTTTCTATGCACTATGTTATTATCATCCTTTGTATCTTACCATGATTCCATGAGTGCTTTCATTAAGTGATCTTGTATTTATTTTATATATCAGTCTAGTTGTGGATTCAAGTACACTTTGCCTTCATTTTGACGACCATTGTACACCTTATTATAACCCTTTTGTATAGCCCAAATACAACACATAGTGATGGCTGCCCTGGCACAATTTTTTTTTCTTTGTAACCGTTGCTATTAGCGTCACAAATTTACTACATGCGTTGCTATTACCATCGCAATTTGCATCGCAAAACATCGCTATCAACATCGCTATTTGCGTCATTGTTTGCATCGCAATAGCAAGCGGATAGCAATGGTTTTATGGCATCGCTAATACTGATGTGTTTAAAGATGATGGGGGCAATGTTTTTGGTAAACATTTTCGTCACTTTGAATGTCGGTATGAGACTTGTATCTTGTAGTGTCATGCATATGGAGCCACATTGAATCTACCTTTCCAGGCTTTGCATGAGAGCCAAGGAATCTTCAGCTTAGTCTTGCTATAGATGGCATGAACCCATTTGGTCTCTGCTCAACTTCTTACAGTTTGTGGCCTATAGTCCTTGTTAACTACAACATCCCGCCATGGCTTTCTACAAAGAAAGGACACCTGATCCTTAGCTTGCTCATTCCTGGCGTTATAAAGTCAAGAATGTAGACATCTATCTCTGTCCATTAGTTGATGAGCTTAAGATTTTGTGGGAGGAGGGGGTCGCCATGGAAAATATGAGCAAGCATGATAGTCGACAATCCACAAATATACGAGCCACTCTCATGTGAACCATACATGACTTTTCACGATTCGAGGAGTGTTCAGATAAGTAGGCTTCTGTTCTTTTTATGATATCTAACATAGCTTGTTCATGTTTATGTTGACTAAATAGGGGAGTTGGGATAGGTCTAGTTACCTCAGGTTATCATGCGTATTCATTGTGTGGACTACAGTTAGACTCCCAAAGGTCACAAACCATGAAGAAGATGGTATATCAAGGACACACCCTTTCTTACCGAAGGGTCATGAACTGAGGGAAGGTCTTCTTGGATGACCTCCATCAGGAATGAACATCCAAAGCTAGTACGAGTTGAAAATGGTCCACACGGAGTTACATCCAAACGGAATGTGGCGGTTCTCAATTTTCTACAAGTTGTCGTATTAGAATCACTTACAAATCAACCACTTCTTGGATTCCATACATATTTTCAAGAATGCATTAAGAAAAAAATGAACTCACAAATGGGCCTTTTAGCCCCCCCTCTCCTCCTTGAAATAAGGAAAAGAGGAGATAAGAATAATAAATAATCCTCTTCCCTCTCCACTTTTGCAATCTTGTTTTGCCTTTTTTATATTATCTACAAAGATATACTCAGATTCCTTCTCTCTTCTCATTCCCAAATTTAATATTAAAAACGAAGTTAATTACAGGAGTGTGGTGCTGCGTTTTCAATGCAAAATGATTAGTAGATACAAGGTAATTGATTTTTTAATCAAGAACAAGGAAAATGGATTTTTGAAAGTTCCTTTTAAGATATTTTGGCTTCTTTGTTTATGCAACCTTTATTAATAGAGTGAATTACTTATACTCTCCTTTCCATTGGCACCTTTGTGTGCCTCTTTGTGCATCTCCACTCTACCTCCTGTGACAGCCAAATAGGCTCCCCGTTTCTATTAATAGTAAAATGAATATAGGAAAGAAGGAGCTGCATATTGAGGTAGAGATTGAATACACTCCATTATTCAAAACAACCCAACATACAAGTGTCAACCCTTAGGTTTTGCAGTGCTACAGGAAAAAAAGAATAAGCATTACAATGCTACAGCAAGATCTGATGGTGAGATTTTACCCCATCTCTATTTTTTTTCTCTAGATCCATCAGATCCAATTAAGAAAACTCTTTTAAGGGAGGATGAAAATGAGTTTTGCTATGAAGATTGGGCTAACCCTCGGGAATGTTGAGATATCGAGCTCCACTCATGATATGCCAGGGTGACCGTTGTGCATCTATGTCACTAACTTGTCAGTTGCAGATGCGGTTGGTACATCACCCATGAATAATAGCTAGATGACAGCTATTCTTATCTACTCTAGTTCGTGGCTTAGTTAGTATGCCACCTTAGTTAGTTGAGTTTGGTTTGAGATCCATATATAGGGTTCTTCTATTTCTATGTACTTGAGTTCTTTTGGCTTACACAAACTAAGAAGAGGAAAACTGTTTTCAGCCTCCACCTTTGTGTGTATTCCCCCATTGTGCAAGCAAGAAAGCTATAAGTGAGGCTCCTTCCTTCTCTCCCACAATCTTGACATGGTATCAGAGCCTTATTCATGGTAAGGAGCTCAAGAAAGCAACCAAGTTCGCGGTGTTCTGGTAAGAGGACCAGTGTTGCTTTCATTTTTCTGTTTTGGGAGCAAGTCTCTGCAGTAGCACAGCCGGAAAGTGCAAGAGTGCATTGTCTCAGATTGAGACGCCCTTCGCGGTGTGGAAAGAGGGCAGTATATGCTATGAGTGAAGGCTTTAGCCCTCGGTATTCTTGTTTTTTTGATTTGAGGCCATTTCGGGGCCTGTTTTGGAGGCGGAAGTTTTTTCTGCATGCTCTCAGGAAAAGGCCCAGTTTTATGCTGTGCAACCACTGTTCTACAGGTTGGTGAAAAGTTAATGTAGAAATTGCATTGTATGCTTGTGCGCAGAGACATTGGGAGTTACAGAATCATCCTTGTTGCCTGTTGATGCAAAATCGTCACTAGGAAGTGACGGTGTGGTCAAATACCACTTTCGTCAGTTTTACAGATTTGCCCTTGTGAGGCTGAAGGTGTGTTCTTTGCAGTGACAGAATTTTTTGCAGTGTTTTGTAATGGCATCTGATTCTCTTTCACAGATTGTCACTGAAAATCTTGACAAGAATAACTTCCAAGCATGGAAGTTTAGAATGACGAAATTCCTTATGGGAAAAGGATATTGGGAATTTGTTGCAGGAAATGAAGAAGAACTAGTTCTTCCTGATGTTCCCAATCAACAGCAAATGCAGGCATTTAAAGCATGGCATGAGAGAGCCAGAAAAGTTATGTACTGGCTGTCTATGAGTATTTTAGACTCTATGATTGTGCATATTCAGGATGCAAGTACGCCAAAGGAGGCATGGGATACTCTGTCAAAAATGTATAGCATAAATACGCAAGCCAGGAAAATGCAGCTCAAGCAAGAGTTGCACAATGTGCAAAGAGAAAGTATGAGCATCAATGACTACCACATGAAGGTGAAGAAAATCGCAGATGCACTTGCTTCCATTGGGTCGCCAGTGGAAGATGATGATTTAGTTTCCGTGACCTTGAATGGTCTAGGAAAGGATTATGCACAGTTCCGAACATCCATTTCCGTCCGTGAAAGATATCCTGATTTTGAGGAGTTGATTGCTCTTCTAATTTCTGAGGAGCAGAGAAATAGTGGTGCATCTTCTTCAGGAGGAACTTCAAAAGAAGCTGTCTTCTACTCAAATGCTGGAAGAGGTAGAGGCAGAGGTAGAGGAGGCCGATCTGGAGGCCGTGGTAGAAATCAAAATATGCAGCAAACTCAAGAAAACCAGTCCTATGGAGGAGGACGTGGTAACTCTAGAGGCAGGGGGAGCCAAAGAGGTCATGGTGGATGGCAAAGAGGCCAAAATGCAAACAGTAATGTTGAATACTACTACTGTGGTAAAATGGGTCATATGGCTAAAGACTGCTATAAAAAGCAGAATGATATCATGAATAAAAAACTGCAACAAGGGAATTATGCGTCTTCTAATAGACAGGGTGATGACAGAAATGAGCATTTGTTTATAGTCCAGCACATGAACAATTCTGTGACAAGTGCAGAAGAAAGCAACGATGTATGGTATGTTGACTCAGGTGCATCAAACCACATGACAGGTCATGCAGAATGGATGGAGGATGCAAGGAAAATGGAAAAACCAGGATTTGTGGAGACTGGTGATGATACTGCATATCCTATTGTGCAGATTGGAAAAACTCCTTTGTCTATGCAGGATGGGAAAAAGAAATACGTATTTCATGTCCCGAATATCACCAAGAATCTGGTTTCTGTTTGTCAAATGGTTGAGCAGGGCTTGCAGGTCAGATTTAATCCTCATGGATGCTTTGTTGAGGATATGAAAAATAAAGGTCGCTTGATAGCAAAAGGAAAGAAGAAGGGCAGAATGTTTACGTTGGATGCAGACATGCCTGAATTGAGTGCAGCATTGTTTGCACATGGGACCGGTGTAGTTGCAGATATTGATATCTGGCATAAATGCATTGGTCATGTTAATGTACAAAGACTTAAATCAATGCAGGCCCAAAATATTGTTGCAAGATTGCCTAAATTCAAGGTTGCAGAAATGCATAAGGTATGTGAAGCCTGTCAATTTGGAAAACAGGCAAGGAAACCATTTCCTAGACATGTTCAAGAGAGTAAGAAGCCATTGGAATTAATCCACTCTGATGTGTGGACTACTAAAGCTGCATCTCTTGGAGGCTGTCATTATTTTGTCACTTTTATTGATGATTATAGCAGAAAAGTTTGGGTGTATTTCATGAAAAAGAAAAGTAAAGTTTTTGGGCATTTCAAAACTCTTAAAGCTATGGTTGAAAAAGAAACAGGCTTGCAAATAAAATGCCTAAGGTCAGATGGAGGGGGAGAGTACCTCTCAAATGAGTTTGCAAGGTTCTTCAGGAGAATGGCATAAAGCAACAATATTCATGCAGTCATACCCCACAACAGAATGGAATTGCAGAAAGGAAAAACAGGCATATTGGAGAGGTATCTCGTGCCATGATCAATGAAAAAGACTTGCCAGATTTTTATTGGGCTAAAGCAGTTGCTACAGCAGTCTACATAATGAACAGGACTCCCATTGCAGCAATACATGGGATGACTCCAGAGGAGAGGTATACTGGTAGGAAACCGGATATTTCTCATTTGAAAATTTTTGGTTGCATTGCCTATGTTCATGTGCCAGATGAGTTGAGATCCATTTGGATCCAAAAGCTGAAAAGTGCATCTTTATTGGTTACTATCTGCAGCAAAAAGAGTATAGATGCTATAACCCTTCTACTCGTAAGTTTACAGTGAGCAGAGATGTTGTTTTTTATGAGATGAGTAGCTGGTATAAACCAGTAAATGTGATTGATAATGTAGATGCACAAAATGGTAATGCTGCATAGAATTCACAGCAGCAGTCACAAGATATTAGTGGACCTGGAGCGTCCTCTAGCAGTGGTTCACATTCTTCGCCATGGACAGGCAGATTGAGATCAGGAGAATCTTCTCAAAGCAATGCAGATAGTGGTATGCAGGTATCACAAAAAGGAAAAGAGAAGGTAGATCAGCCCATGTTTGATGGGAATACAGGTCACTCTTATGTGGATGGTGAATCCAGTGGCTCAGAACAGAGCATTGATGATGAGTTGGGTATTCCTTCTATTGTTACACCTGGAGTAAGGAAGACCAAGGATGTTTTGAGAGCACCTGGGAGTGAACCTACTTTGCGCAGGTCTACCAGAGTTAGGTATCCTTTGGATAGGCTGAAATATGATGGATTTATAGCCATTCACTATGCATATATGGTCAAAGTGATACAGGAACCAGAACCCACTTCTTTTGAGCAAGCCATGGGAAAAGAAAAATGGGAGAAATCCATGGATGAAGAAATGGATGCCTTGGAAGCAAATGCTACATGGGAATTGGTACCTTTGCCTAAAGATAAGAATGCAATTGGTTGTAAGTGGGTTTATAAGGTGAAACACAATGCAGATGGTTCTGTGAATAGATACAAGTCAAGATTAGTAGTCAAGGGGTATGCACAAACATATGGCATTGATTATGAAGAAACATTCAGTCCGGTTGCAAGGATGGCAACCGTAAGAGCAGTCATTGCTATGGCTGCATCAAAGGGATGGTCTTTACATCAGATGGATGTAAAGAATGCCTTCTTGCATGGTGATTTGCAAGAAGAGGTCTATATGGAGCAGCCACCAGGTTATGTGTATGCTGTTCATCCTGAGTTTGTTTGCAGGTTGAAGAAAGCCCTGTATGGCTTGAAGCAAGCACCTAGAGCATGGTCTGACAAGATAGGACAGTATCTTGTCACTATTGGCTTTCAGATTTCCAAGGCAGATTTCTCACTTTATGTGAGAAAAACAAAGAAAGATATTATGCTACTTGTCATTTATGTTGATGATTTGATTATGACAGGTGACAATGATGAAGATATCCTTCATGTGAAAAGGCTATTGAAGCAGAAGTTTGAGATGAAGGATTTGGGAGAGCTGCGCTATTTCCTGGGCATTGAGGTGATTAGATCACCAGGTGGGATATAGCTCTTGCAGAGGCAGTATGGATTGGACATGCTGTCCAAATATGGGATGACAGGCTGTAAGCCTATTTCAGTTCCTTTGGAGCAGAATGTGAAGCTGAGCGCAGATGCAAGTGAGCTTCTGGAATACCCTACTATGTACAGACGCATAGTAGAAAGTTTGATTTATATGACTATTACCAGGAAAAAGAGAGTTGTTTACAAAAGGATTCAAAATGTGAGAAAATGTGAAAAAATTCACATTTGAGCAAAAAACCTTGGAAGGATTAAATATGCAACGATCCTTAGAAGGGATAAAAGCATTGTGCAAAGGTGAGAAATTCACATTTGATCCAAAAACAACCCTTAGAAGGATTCAAAAATATGTGCAAAAGAATGTGTAAATGTGAAAAGATCACAAATGCACATCCACAATTTGTCCCATACAAAATTGGAGTTTTGAAAGCTCCAAACCATGCACAATGCACATTAACAAAAATAAAAAGAAAGGGACAAGACATGCATAACAAGTCATGTCAAAGTGCATACACAAGAAATATGCATGGATTCATGGAAGAATAAAAAAGCCATGGATGATAAATAAAACAATAGATGGACAAAGGATACCATATTGTTTAAAGAAAAAAGAAGTTACGAATGAAGAAAACCATTTCTTTAGACTATGGACAAAAATACCATGTACACAAAAGGACTTTTTCAAAGGCACATGGTATCAAAATAAAAAGGTACAAATGAAAACCCAAAGAGATGGCACATGGAAAAAGGAGACAACTCTTTTCAAAATTCATTTGGGGATAGTACTCTCCCATGTGAATAAGCATATGGCTCACATACGAAAAACCATTTCCTAAGGGAGAAAGGTATCCTTTCACACGTGAAAACCATATGGCTCTCCCACATTTTCAAAAAAACCATCCTCTAGAGAATTCTTTCTCTAGGATATAATATCCATCTATTATATTGTAAAAAGGAGACTCCCTTGCAACTATAAACGGGGGATCTCTCATCCATAGTGGGGGGCCTTGAACTTTCATAACTCCCTTATATAGTTTTCATTTTGGCATAGTGTGTCTTAGTTTTTAGGAGGTTCTCAACAAGCCTCACATACCTTCTTCTCCAAGCTTCCCTTGTACACACCATCTCTCTCAAGCTTCCTCTCCAAGCTTCCCTTGTGCAAGCCTTCTTCCACAAGCTTCTCCCTCAAGCTTCCCTTATGTAAACCCTCACTGCCTCAAGCTCTTACCCTCTAGCCACTTCAAGCTTCCTTCCTCCATAACCGCGAGCCACTCCAAGCTTCCTTCCTCTTACCCTCAAGCTGCTCCGAGCTTCCATACTCTCCCTTGCCCATACCCTCATTACACGAACCTCTCTGCCCTACTCCTCCAAGCTTCGCGACTACCTTCGCCATCAACCTACCTCCACCGTTTCTCCCAAGCTTCTTTCTTCCTCAAGATTCATACCCTTTAAGCCGCATACTCCTTCCTCTACCATTTTAGCCTAAGCCTCATACCTTTCCATCTAGCCATCCACACACTCTTGTAACTACTCCTTCCGCCATATCCACCTACTCCATGAACCCTTCTCTACCTTGTACAAGAAGCTTCATGCTTTTCATGCAATATATCGGCTTGATCTCCTACAACTAGTGGTCTTTGTTTCCTTCTGGTTTTGCTTTTTTCATTCGTGTTGCATTTCCGTGTGTTCGCTCTGAAATGCCAACACAAATGAAGAAAGCAAAACCAGACAGGAGACAGAGACCACTAGTTGTAGGAGACAAAGCTGATATATTGCATGAAGTGCATGAAGCTTCTTGTACAAGGTATAGAAGGGTTCATGGAGTAGATGGTTATGGCGGAAGTAGTAGTTACAAGAGTATGTGGAAGGTAGATGGAAAGGTATGGTGGTGGTGAAATCACGAGGGTAAGCAGAGGCTTAGCGGGTATGGAGCTTGAGGAGATATGGATACAAGGAGATATGGATACAAAGATGATACAAGAATGTGAGTAAGTGAAGAAGGGTAGAGAGAAAGAGGTGCTTTCTTTTGGTTGTGGTTCTCCTTTTATACATCTTTAGGATAGTATAGAGGACTAGAAGTTAGGGCTAGTTGGTCGGGAATAAAGGGTTTGTACATTAGAGTCCATGTCAGGAAGGGGGAATGGATCCGTAAGGGGTCTCACATGGCTACTGTGAGAAGATAAGGTTTGTACATTAGAACCCATGTGAAAAAGTGAAGATCTTCACATGGCTATAGTAGAGATGTCCTTTTCATGCCACCTGGAAAGTATGTCGGCCATTATATTTTTATGTCCAGGTACATGCTCATAGATTATGTGTAGATTGTCGAACTATAATGACCATCTTAGCAATGTTTTATTGCCAATTTCATAAAGGTTTTTTGAGGATAGGAATCCTTGCATATTTTCTAATTCTGTCACTTGCTGTGAATGGAACATGCTCTACAAAAATGCGGAAACTTTCTATACATTTTTTCAGTGCTAATATTTCTCGGTGAAAGGAAGGATAGTTCTTTTCTGTAGGAGTGAATGTGCCAGAAGCAAATCTGCAAACTTCTTATCTTCCTTGTTATATTTGTGTTAGGATTCCTCTCCAACCTGAATCTGAGGCATCATAATAAATAATGAGAGGATTGCCAGGTGAGGGAATGCGAAGTGGTGGTAATTGGGACACAACTTGCTTCAGGGATTGGAATGTTGTTTCATGGTGAGGTGTCCACTCAAAATGAGTTTCCTTTTTGAGTAAGTCTGTCCATTGGGAGGTGTATTTTAGGAGGGCAAGAACATGGGAGTGGATCCAATTGAGACACCCGAGTAATTGTTGTAGTTGTCTAACATGGGTAAGAGGAGTCTTGAAATTTTCAATGATCTTTTTAACAACATATTCTTGGATTCTGATAGTGCCATTACAAATAATGACTCCCAAGAATTCGGCTTTGGGTGTGGCAAATTCACACTTAGTGGGGGAGAGTGTTAAGCCTTCTGTTTGTAGTAGTTGGAAGAAGTCAGATAGGTCCCTTATGTGATTTCTTAAGGTCTTCAAAAAGATGAGAATGTCATCAATGTAGGCCACACAGCAATGGCAAAGAGATAGGAATATGGTACCCGCTGCTGTTGGCAAAGAGAAGGGGCAGTTTTGATGCCAAATGGGAGAACAACCCATTGGACGTGGCCTTGAGGCACAGAGAAGGCGGTTTTGTACCTGTCAGAAGGAGTAATCTTAAACTGCCAAAACCCAGATTTTAGATCAAATTTTGAGAAAACCTAAGCACCTTGGAGCCTTTGGATGAGATCATCTTTTAAAGACAAGGAATGTTTGTTGTCAATAAGGAACTTATTAAGAGGCTTATAATTGATCACAAGCCTTTTCTTTCCACCTTTTTTGTTTCGAATGTTTATTAGCATAAAATGCTTGGCATGTGTAATATTCCGCGTGGAGAAAATAAATCGGACTTTTTTTAAATTCCCCCCCCTTATCCCTCCAGTCGACTGACGAGCTGGAGGGGGAGGGGAATAGAAGGAGATACTAGGCTCCTTGGTGGAGCCTGTGGAGGGAGGGAGGACATGCGTGTCGACACACAAGAAGAGAAGATCCCCCTCCCTCCACTATTTAAACGAGGGGAGGGGGCCGTTGTACAGAGAGGCTGGGGCCGTGAGAGAAGAGCCAAGCGCCGCCATAGCTCCGAGCTGAACGAAGGGAGACAAATCGCCACTGCCACACCGACATCTGCCCTCCATCACATCGCCATCAACTGCTGCAGTCCGTCCAGTCCCGCCGTTCTGCTGAATTAGCTTTTCCCCCCCACGTGGCCCTTCCAGAAGCTCCTTGGAAGGTTCCAAGGTGGGCTTCTTAAGCCCCTTGTTCTCCGCCCCCCTCTCGGGGTTTTAAATTCCCCCCTAAGCCCCTTGTTCTCCCCCCCGTCCTCCCGGGATTTTTAAATCCCCCTTAAGGCCTTGTTCCCCCCCTCCCAGGTTTTTAAACCCCCCCTAAGGCCTTGTTTTCCCCCCCTCCCGGTATAATCCCCCCTAAGCCTTGTTTTTTCCCCTCCGGATTTTAATCCCCCAAAAGTCCTTATTACCCCCCCGGGTTTAAATTTCCCCCCCCCTAAGCCCTTGTTCTTTTTTTTCCCCTCTTAGCTCTTTAGACTATTCAAGTCACACCCATAGGCCTACTTTGTCCTTAGGCTACCTTGCGGACTTCCATTCTCTTGCATTAATTCCTTCACTCACTTTTAAATCTTTTTGTGCAAGTGCTCTCGTAGTTGAGCTTTGTGTTCTTAGTCTTATCAAACAAGCCGGTGTCCACACACTCCCATGTCCTAAAAATCCAATTCATCATCATGGCTTCGTATGGTATCCCGTAAGGAGGAAGAGTGGGGAAAAAGAAAAAGAAAATGAAGGAGAAGATGGTGGAATTCCAAGAAGAAAAGGAAAAGGCTATCTCACATTCGAACTACGATGCCGCCGAAGAAAGTCCAAGGTGTAGCTGCGGGAGGGTCATCTCCCGGTATCCATGTGGATATCTCACCTCAAAGCCAGGTTTTTCTTCTTGGTGTTAATTCGGTTTTAAGTCGATCATGCAAAGAAAAATTGTTAAGGATAGGATATATTTGTTCGAGTTATTTTTTAACAAAGGAGTTAGCTTATGAATGACAATGTATACAAATTAGCTTTCTTCAAATTGCATCAAGCATTATAAAATTATAGGAAAGATTAACCATTTACTATAAGCGTAGAAATCATATCTTGCACCATTAGTCTTATTCTTTTCATAACGAATCATGGTAAAATGGCTAAATTCATGAAAGGTTTCTTTCGATGCTTAAAATTACTAGGGAGTTATCTTTGTTAGTTGCCCATCTTAGCAAGACAACTGTTGTTATTTGGCACGAGTTCATCTTTAAAGAAAACGGAAGTTAAATGTTAGGAATTAACAAGTATAAAAATTAGATATACGAACTCATTTGGAAAGAAAATGTAATGGGGAATTGCTGGATGACGCTCCATTAACACTTTTCCCCTGCTATTTGAGGACTTGGGACTAATAAAGTGTGTATACACTAATTTCTCAGCTAGGCCTTTTGTCCCAAGGAGTATTGTCGCCTTTGTATCATCTTGGCATTATGCTATATGCCAAATTAAACTGTATTGATTGGGAAAGTTAATTGTCACAAGGATAGTAAAATCGTGACAAGACAAGTAAGATTACCTTCCACAAGCTAACCGAACCAATCTAAACATAGAAACATTCATACCCTAACACTTGACTACTTTCCTTACCGTAAGGACAATAATTTCATAAAGATAAGAAACTAGGGTTGTCCCTAAATGAAGAAACCCTAGGCCTGACATACGTCAGCCTAAAGAATCTAAACACATTATTCCATCGTAGGACTTGCGCAACATGTATGAAATCATTTTGTGATTGATTCACAAGGAGAAAAGGGAAAAACCCTCATCAAGGACGGCAGATCCTTATGCAAGTTATCTTGCAAAAAAAGACGTATTTTTTTGGATATCCTTCTAAATAAGGAAAGTTGTAAACCAGAAACTAGCATATCTAAGGTATCTTAGGGTTAACCAAGTTGGGTATGCCCTACACCGGAATATAAGAGATCTTGCCAAGTTACAAGACACCTTGGGAACGAGTGCTGATACACTCAAAAAGGAAAGAACACTTCCTTAGCAATTTGCCATACAACTAGGTTGATTAATGGAAATGTTTGTGCTTGCTAGAGATTTTAGGGCTCTGTCTGAATTATGAATTACAAATTAAATAAGTACCTATACTTCAGGTTAAAGGCCTGAAGGGAGAGGCAGTTTTAGTTACCCCCGACTGCCTGCCTGACCCTAACCAAGGGGGTTGTTGACCGCGCCGGGAACGTGGACCAAACCCGCTGCGAGAGGTCTTTCCGTTAAGCTCTACTTGGCGTAGGAGGACGCTTGGGTGCCAGGGGGGCTCTGGCCGTAAATCCCTCGCCTTCCGGGTCCTGCATAAGAGGCTAACGTGACTCGGGATTGGATCTCGAGGCCCGCATACTAGTTGACGGGCGGAAGCTTGGAATAGTGATCCCTGGAGATTACTGGTTAGCCTTCGGGCAGATTATGGACAAGCCTACGGGCGAAACTTCTTGTATTTCAAAGATAAAATGATGAAATGTTAAAAGAACTTTCTTGATGTTGTTTTTCTATGTCTCGTGATAAGATTACGTGAAGGAACCAGTGCTTAACAAGGTTAATTAAAGAAGCTGATTGTTATATGTCAAATTAATGTGTTAGATAATTACATAACTAAAACAAACCGAGGAAAGTGCGAAGGATGGGCCATGGGTCCGTCCTACGGTTGGGTGGTCCCGGTTAGCTGGGGACTTTTCTCAAAAATCTCGAAGAACAGCGGAATGATCATCATCATCAAAAAGAATAATGTGAACGATGACCTAGAGTTACGCCTTACCCGATTTACGCTGTTTTAGGGGAACGGAATGGGACTATGCCTTATGGCAGAGAGCTTGAGCTTTGCATCCCTCTCATTTCCCATTCTCCTTGAACCAAGTGCAGCGTGAATCCGCTTCGGACCTGGCGTTTCTGCGTAAAGCAGTTCGCTCGGGTTTGACGCTAGTTGCTGTTAGCTAATGACCCCTTTAGGAAAACCCTAATTCCGGTCGATCCTAAGTGGGAACGGCCAGGATACTTCTGCTACGTGGCAGACGCGGGAAGAACTAGATCGCAAAACCCGTAACATTCCATGGGAGTGCCAGGCGGAGCTTTCTAGACATCCTTTCCGATGGACTGCTAAGACGTGTCCTGGATGATACTAGGGGACACGTTACAGCATGCCCATGGACTTGAACTCTTTTCAATGAGACCTTGTGAGAGGAGTGTTTTAATTTCATTCTGGCAAATCTGCATATCTTTAGGGCTCATACTTAGGTGAGTGGATTTTGTGGGAGTACTTTGGGAAAGCTCGGGAAGAGATATAAAATATTTGGATTTTTCCCAGAACTGAAGAGGATTATCTGAAGAGTAGGTCATAATACAATCCTTCCATTGCTAGAGTTGAGGAGCATAGAGCTGCTTTTGTTGAGAGAACCATTTTTTGAATCTTAAATCACAAGCATCGGTACAAGTGTATGTGATGAGTGAAAGGGTTCTGAGAAATGATGAAAAGAGGGACATCAAAGGGTTCTCTTTTGAAGAAGAAAGAAACCTTTTGGAAGTCGAATGTAATTGGCTTAAAGTGACTCATAACATCCATGCCAATGCCAATAATCATATCAAAACCTATAGATTTGAGCAGGCATACTGTAAGGCAAACTGTAAGGAAAACTTGTAGGTTACCGATTTGGCATCTTGCCTTGGCTGCTTTTTGGATGGCTAGTCTTCTGTTAGAAGCCAGGGATACGCTAATCTCTTCTTTAAGATGTTTTGCCTTGTTGGGTGGCACATAATGGTCTTCACAAACTAGGTCGTGCCAATCTGGGGATCTTCAAGAGCATTGTTGAGAGTGGAAAAAGACTGAATTTTTGACTGATTTTTGTTGTTTTTTAGGATTGAATGATTGATTTTGGATGGATTTAGAGTAATGTATGGTTGTTAATGGAAGTATTTGAGAGTTTTTTGGATGATATTGATTATGTTTTGGAAGTTTATGATGATTCTCAGTGGAGATATGAAGCTCTATGATGTTCTGTTGAGGTTCTGATTGGTTCTGTATACCTTCTGTATAGCTTCTGTTTTGTTTTAGATTTTCTTCTGTATGAAGCATGGATTGATGATTGATGAAGATTGAGATCTTTTGGAAGCTTATTGAATAGTTTTTGATAGTTTAGAATAGTTTTGGTATGAGTTATGAGGTTTTGATGACCCTCTGTAGACCTTCTGTAGAGCCTTTGTCTCTGCTCTGTCTCTGCTCTATCTCTGTACTGTAACTGTACTGTAGTTGCTCTGGTACTGTACTGTAACTGTTCTGTGGACCTTCTGTAATAAGTGTTCTATAGAAAGTATGTGTGACTTTGGGAAAATTTTCTAACTTTTGGAAAGGATGAATCTAAGTTCAAAAGAGCTAAAACAAGTGGAAGAAGCAGCTGCTGAAGACTGAAGAGAAGACTGAGTGACAGTGACAATAGTGAGCTATGAAAAGACACTGTAGTGGCTCTAGTGACTCTTCATATCAGACATACCTCTTGGGAGGTGCATCCATGACCTAAGAAGTATTATTGACAGTTATTATGAGAGTATTGTAGTGAGGAGATGATGTACTATTGAGAGAAAGAGAGAGAGATAGCCAGAGATAGTCAATTCTATCAAAATAGTGTAACTGTATATGAGAGATTGAGAGAGAGAACTATGAAGACATTGAATATGAATATTATGTGATTGACTTCCATTCAAAGATGTTGTATTCCTTTGTGTTATTTGTTATATTGATGGATTCTATGAAGATGTTGAAGATTATGGTTGATTCTATCAAATCCATGGGAGAAATCTATTATGATGCTGCGTGAAGATTTTGTGTTTTCTTTGTTTTGGTTATCAAAAGAATGAAATAAAAGCTTTTTGATGTTACAAGATAGATTTTCTTGCAAGAGAATTCCCTTTTCCTTGGTGTTCATCTTGGGGCTCCATGTTTTTGGTGCGCAGCCGGGGAAACTTGCCATCAACAAGCATCAGAAGAGGCTAAAAATGAAGGAAATGGCATTGTCAAGAAGAGGAGAATTCAATGGAAGTTTGCAAAGTTCCTTCTTCCATTGAAGAGTTGGAGATTATCATTATCAAAGCCACTTTCCACAAAAAGTTCATCCCACAATGGCGGAAACATATCACCATCATGATGCATGCTCTATGTGGTGGACTGTTTCCTCTTCCTGTTGAAGCAGCAGAAACTTGCATCTTGGTGGCAAACTACTTGGGAACAAACTGAAGAGCAGAAACAGAGAGAATGACCATCCACGGAATATTTGGCATTCATTGAGAAGTTTCCAGACATCATCAAGTGGGAGATTGTGAAGAAGCTTCAGGAGTCATGGTCTATAGAGGTTCATGAAAACAAGAAGGAAAAGAGTTGGAATTTGTTCTTGGATGCTCAACAGCAAGATACGCGGGATGCTTGGTGCACTGACAACCTTCTGTTTGTCCAATTAGCAACCCACTGGAAGTTGGGTAGACAGAGTTTTTTTCACAACATACACTATTGAAACCCTCAAAAGCTGGCATTATTATAATGACACAACAACGATCTTAAGAAGAATGAGTTTTGATACTTTCAGAACAGAATACCTTCCCCTCTGTAGTGGTTTGAAAGCTGAATTCAGAGATGTTGAGAAGAAGGATGTAGAAGAGATGTTGGCCAGAGAATCCATCAGAGACTGAAGCCCTCTCTGATATTATCCTATTGAGTACTATCCTGTTGAGTACAGACCAACTAGTTGGATCCAATCCCCTGATGAATGACGTAATAAAGAGGCAAGCATTAGAACAAGTCCAGAGGTACGTGAGAAAAGAGAAGGCAAAAATCAAAGCTAAGAACGAGCTTGTAGTAGAAGCCTCCTTTGATGCCCTAAAAGCACTCTTTACAAAAGTCCCCATGGCGACTCAAGGTCCCCTTCCTAGTCAGATTCATCTTGGAAATATTGATGACAGGCCAGCAAATGTAGTCCCATTGCCAGTTTTTAAGGGAGAGTACAATGAAGACCCTGATCTTCATGTAGCAGAATTCATGGTAGCATGTGTGGCTAACAATGCCAGAATCCCTGAGCATTAGTTAGCAATATTCCCCGCCACTTTCAAGGGCGCAGCATTTCTGTGGTATGAGAGAAAAGCAACAGGAACTTTTGGTACATGGGATGACCTGAAGTTGGCCTTCCTCAATTCAGGCGTGAAGGTTTTGAAGAGCGGATGCGAGAGAAGTTCATGAACTTAAGTCAGTCCTCTAGAGAAAGAGTAGAAGCTTATGTCTCACGAATGGAATCCATCCTAAAGAGATGGACTAACCATCATTGGACGAAGGAATCCAGAAAGGAGTGTTCCTTAGAGACCTACAATCAGAAGTTTCCAAATTCATGGAATTGAGAAGACCAGTCAATCTGCAAGCTACAGTGGAAGGTGCAAGATTGTATGACGAAGTTGAAGCAAGGCTTTCAATGACTCCAGGAAGAGGAGTCTTACCTCCTCCCATGCCAGGAATGGTATACCCACCAAATGCAGTCCCAGTGACAGTTCCCTACCCCTATCCCTAGATGCAAACAGTGCTGTAATATAATGCACCTAATCTAGTGTGGTCACCGTCGACGACAGTGCCTCAAATGATGGTTCAACCACAGTAACAATGGCCTCAAAAAGTTCCTCCAATGGCAACTCAACAACAGTGAAACCCTACCACCTGGAATCAACAACCCCAAGTCTCAGCAGGAGCTCTGAATCAGAACCAGAACAGAGAACCCTCTGGATCGACCGAACCAGTTTATGCAGTAATTACAAAAGCTTCCCAAGATCCCACTACAAATACTTCAGGAGGTGAAAATCTAAAGGACTACTTATTCAATTCAGTTCCAAGTATCAAGAAAGAGCTTCTGGATGTGATTACAGAGCAGCTATAGACGCTAAAGGTGAATACTACCAATATATCCACTCCTGCGGGAGCTGAAAGAGATGTGATGCGCTCTAATACATGGTGCGGAAAGTGTCATCAAGCGGGACATTTAGCCACTGAATGTACCCGAAAACCAACCATTCCTGGAGCCTTTTGTTCCTACTGTTTGCGAAAGAACCATACAGTGGATATTTGCTCTCTGAAAGAGATGCATGAAAGAAGACAGAAGGATGAAAATGCAAGATTTAACTTGCTAGAATCTAAAATGACAACACTGGATATTGGACCAAAGCCTAGGGAATTTGGTCCTAATTTTGATCCAAGGAGGTTTCCCTCTCAAAGTTACAGAGGCTGATAATCTGGCGGTGGTCAGAGATCAGAGGTGGAATGTTATAGGTGTGGAGGAAAGGGACATATCTCCCCAAATTGTCCAAATCCTAAACGATCTGTGGATTACAAGCCCTTATGCAATCAATGAAAAGGTGAAGTCCACACTGCAAAGGATTGTCCAAGCCTAGCCCCTATAAAGGCCAATGGCACTGATAGCCAACAGAAGGTACAAGAGCCTGCCTCCAATTTGCTAGAGTTGGAAGTTCCACTATTACACGCGCCAAAAAAAAGAAACCAGTGATTCAGAATGAAAATAACTCTCCTGCCAAGACTGTGAAGTTCGACCTGCCAACAAAGGGACAAAGTAGTACAGAACAGAGTAGTGCAGTACAGAGCACTGTAATGCCACAGAGAGTTATAGAGACAGTCCCAGAGACAGGACCAGAGGCCCAAGAGATAGATGATACAGAACCACTTTCAGAAACAGAGAAAGTGCCGATGCTGAAATTATTAGAAGAAAAAGGAAAAATGAAAATGGGTGTAGCCCCATTCCCCAGTAGGCTGGAGAAGCATGTGGATCCTATCAAAGATTATGACTTGGTAAAGGACCTATACACTTTTAAATCAAACTTAACATTCTGACAGTTATTGATGCTATCTCCCAGCTACCGAAAGAAATTCAAAAGCATCTTGACAAGAAGACGTGGACTAAGGATCACTCCTTCAATAGCGACCAAGACCAATAAGGCCCCAGAGCCTGTAAAGGAAGTCGATGTGGCTAATGCTTTCCTAGATCCTGGAACCCTAAGATTAGTGTATGGATAGAAGGATGCTCTATTTCAGATGCATTGATTGATGGAGGCTCATCAGTAAATATAATGATAGATGTGACAATGAAGGACTTAAGGTTGCAAGGAATTCAACCTACACAGTGGCTTATTAGATTGACAGACCAAAGCAAAGTCAAACCATTGGGCATCCTCCCATATGTAAAAACAACCCTTGCAGGAAGAGATTATTGGCTGACATATCTGGTGGTCAAACCAAATTCTTATGGGACCTCATATCCTCTACTGTTGGGAAGACCTTGGCTTTTTGAAGCAAGAGCCAAGACGGACTGGTTCAAAGAAACCCTAACCCTAGGCAGAGGACCCAACAAAGCGGTGTTAAAGTTGTATGGATCGCAAAAAGGCAATGGATCCATGTCCATCAAATTCATAACTGACTCCTCCAATGAGGTAACAGATGGTACATCAGGAGATGAAGAGGCTGTTAAGGAGATCTTTCCTAAGAAAACAGAGGCACATTTCCTAATAATGGGCACTGTAAGCCGACTGCCATGGAAAGTAAAATCCTTGTCCATGGGTGAATACCTCCTACCTCAACTAGAATTAACTTCTGAAATCACCTCTGACAGTGAAATAGAAGCATGGATGTAATGTTCTCCCTGTTACGTGACAGTCACAAAGATAGGGCAAAGGCAGAACAGTTACAGAGCAGAGATAGAACAGAGGCAATACAGTTACAGAGCAGATACAGAGCAAAGATAGAGGAGAGACAGTATAGTTACAGAGCAGAGATAGAACAGAGGTAGAGCAGATACAGAGATAGTCACAGAGACAGTAGCAGACTTAGAGCCAGAGCCAGAGGCAGAAGCAGAGTCAGAAGCTGTGAACAGAAGCAGAAGCAGATGGAGATGCAGAAGATCTGTTCTTCTCCTACAGAGCCTCTATAGAAGCAGAGACAGAGCCTCCAGAGGAAGAGGATGAAAATGATGAGGAAAAAAATGAAGCAAGTTATGAAAGTGCAGATGAAGAATTTCCTCTGATAGAGGATGATCTTGTCGATGTCCCTACAGAGATCTCAGAAGCCGAAGATCTCAGGGTGCTAGATGGAATGACTATGGTTCCATTTGGGTTAATCAATAGACCATAAAGTATGCAGAATCTGTATAAGCAATGGATTAAAAGCATAAAATTTAAGTTCACCAGTGGTTCCTATTGCCCTGATCGTTCAGTACATAGAAAAGATGATGATGATGCCCCCTGCCAACAGAAGCCCAAGCCCTCAGAGCCACGGCCCCTAGAAGATTCGTGCTATGTGACATTCCTGGACGCATCCTCTGAAGATGAATCTCTAAGTCTAGAAGAAATTACCACTCACACAGAAGCAAACAAAGCTCTGATACCCTTCTAGCAACCTAAACAGACAAACGAGTCAACTATTCAAAAGAAGGACACTCGTTCTAGCGGGACATCAGAGAGGATACTACTCTCTTGAAAGAGTCAGAAGCAATCCATGGGACATTTATCCGCGAAGTGGAAGGTGAAAGACAAATAACGTTCTTGGATACTGAAGGTATCAAACGTCACTTGAAAGTGAGCCTCAATCTTCCAGAAGAAGAATTAGTGGTCCTGCGAGATCTATTAAAGTAGAACTTAGATGTGTTTGCTTGGTCATATAAAGGTCTAAAGGGGATTGATCCCATAGTATGCCAACATCATATTGACCTAGAGCATGATGCCAAACCTGTAAGGCAAAGATAAAGGCGTATGAATCCTAATTATTCTGCTCTAGTAAAGGCTGAATTATTGAAACTTCTTGAAGCATAGTTCATTTATCCCATGGCTAACAGTGAATGGGTTTCGCCCATTGTGGTAGTACCCAAGAAGAATGGAAAACTTCGAATATGTGTCGACTTTCAGAAGCTGAATTCAAATTGTAACGTGTCCACTGGAACCCTCTAGGACACGTCTTAGCAGTCCATCGGAAAGGTTGTCTAGAAAACTCCACCCGGCACTCCCATGGAATGTTGCGGGTTTTGTCATCTAGGACTTTCCGCGTCTGCCACGTAGCGGAAGTATCCTGGCCGTTCCCACTTAGGATCGACCTGAATTTGGGTTTTCATGTTTGGTCATTAACTAGCAACAACTAGCGTCAGACCCGAATGAACTACTTTACGTAGAAACGCCCGGTCTGAAGCGGATTCAAGCTGCACTTGGTTCAAGGAGAATGGGAAACGAGAGGGATGCAAAGCTCGACCTCTCTGCCATAAGGCATAGTCCCATTCCGTTCCCCTAAAACAGCGTAAATCGGGTAATAGTTAATTCTAGGTCATCGTTCTCGTTACTCGTTTCGATGATGACTATCATCCTCTGTTCGTCGAAGACTTTGAGAAAAGTTCCCGGCTAACCGGGACCACCCTTCCATAGGACAGACCCATGGTCCATCCTCCGCACTTTCCTCGGTTTGTTTTAGTTATGTAATTACCTACCACATTAGTTTGACATATACAAACAGCTTCTTTGATTAACCCTGTTATGCACTGGTTCCTTCACATAATCTTATCACAGGACATAAAGAAAACAATGTCAAACAACTCCTTTGTTATCATTTAATCCTTTTATCTTTGCAATACAAGGAGTTCCCGCCCGTAGGCATATTCATAATCCGCCCGAAGGCTATTCAGTAATCCTTCCTGTGATTACTATCCCAAGTTTCCGCCCGTAGACTACTATGCGGGCCTCGAGATCCAATCCCGAGTCACGTTAGTCTCTTGTGCAGGGCCGGGAAGGCGAGGGATTTACAGCCAGAGCCCCCCCTGGCACCCAAGCGTCCTCCTGCTCCAAGCAGAACTCAACGGAGAGACCTCTCACGGCGGGTTCGGTCCACGTTCCCGGCGCGGTTCACAACCCCCTTGGTTAGGGTCAGGCAGGCAGTCGGGGGTAACTGAAGCTGCCTCTCAGGCACCAACCTGAAGCTTTAGATATATTTTCATCCTTTAGTTTATTGAGCAAACAATGCAAACAGTCCTTTCTAAACTGTTACAAGCACAATCAATTTCAGTGGTCTTTTAGCTGGCAAACTGTTAAGGAGTGCCTCCTTCTCTCCGAATGCAACCCGCATTCGATCCGGAATCAATTGCAACTTGGCAAGATTCCTATCATTCTTGGGTTAGGGTCATACCCTACCCATACTTTAGTGTTTAGTTGTGGTAGGTTCCAGCGACCATGTCGCTTCAGTTTATTGTCCGGTCATTTTCAAATACCTAACTTTCCTTTCCCTTGGCAAATTATCCCCAAGAAAAGGAGTAACAGGGTGATTAGTCATCCTCTTGTAAGTTAAATTCTTCCAATCACTTGCCAACCTCATTTCGAGAGATGACAAAACTCTCTTGTGGACAAATCTCAAGTCTATACTATGTTGCAACCTTTTTGCACATGTATTGCATCTATTTTCACGGGATTATTCTACCCATTGTTTAGCGTTTTCCGGTCACGGAATTTACCTCCAGCCGAGTAGCAGGGGTTTAGGGTATCCTCCAAACCATTGCTAATTATGTTGGCCCATGGTTTTAGAAATATACAACTCCGTCGGAGTTTCATCATTTTGAATGATCCTTAGGATAAAACCTTAGATCATTTCATGCATGAACATCCCACTGTTTCGACATTTTGTGAACGTGTGTAGGATCTTTAGATTCACGGTTTTTGTCTAAAACTAGGTCGAATTATTATTGCACTAAACCCTAGTTAACACTTAGGATTCCTATCATATCGACTCAATCATGTCCAAATGAATTTCCTGTGGTTTATGTGATTTAGACGACACAATGTACTTGTCATGCGACAAGGATGAGTCTTTTTCAAAGGTAATAAACTAGATCTAATGGAGAACAATAGTTACAACTACACCAATACGTGTAAACATGCGATTCACTGCTTCAACGCATCACATGGTTCACAATAACCCCATCTTTCCTTGGCACAGCAAAAATGCCTGATAATCCGGACACTAACTTTCCTAGGTCCTACTAGGATTTACATCAAATAATCATGCCACATGCAAGTCCATAGATCATTTTCGTGCCTTCAATTCCTTTTCGAATAACATCTTATGGATGTTAACTTTTTCCCATGAATCATTACAAGGAAGATTTATCCGAAACGGGACATGCCATCAATCTTTCCATGCCCGGTAAAAAGGTGTACCTCAATAACTTCAACCTTGAAATGAGGCAATAGTTGTCCTAGGCTCGTCACTTTTGAATATACAAAAAGGAAACTTGCTAATAAGGTCCTACAAATGCATAGACACCTTATACTCTTTTCATTCATTCCTTTGACGTACCAATGATCAATTTCCATATCTTAAGCTATTTCTAATAATGTTCAAATAGCCAATTCATGTCCTAATTGCATTTAACTTGACTAGTTGCATTTGACATGCATGAGTGCCTCTAATCCGTGAAGTTATCGTGAATAATTCAATACTTTTGTGTGGAATCCAAATAGATAAAACCTGGACTTGCGGTCTCCGGAAAATATCCACGTATGCTCGGGGTGAACCTTCCGCATCGCACCTTGTGATCTTTCTAGAAGCCATCGCGAATTCGATCTCCAGTTAGCCTTCGTGGATTTCAACTTTTTACCTTGGCTTGCAATCTTATGACCTTGGCCCGTCTCCCTTGTATGCGCAATTCTCTTTGATATATGGCTTCCTTGACCGAAGTTCCGACTTGCGGAATTTGCCTTGGGAAGGCCTTAGGGTTCTTATGAGATCCCCTTGACAATGGAGATTTGAGAGCTTTAATCCACCTTGAAAAATCCGGTTTTAGGAAGGATTATGTGGGCCTTACGATGATGTCCGCGGAAAAGGGCTCCTGAGAATGGGCCTTGCAAAAATGGGCATTTAGAGTTCTTCTTCTTCTTCCAAAAAAAATCCAAGGACCGGCCTTGTAAGTGATTAGTGGGAAGGCCTTTATGGGCTTCCTCTCTTTATTCTTCAAAATCCCGAGGATTAAAGATATTGGGGAAAGGCTTTTAAGGACCCCTCTTCTTCTCTACAAGACCGTGGCCAAGAGGCTTATGGAAAATCGTTGAGAAGGTTCGTCGCCTCCTTCTCTTCAAATCCCGGGATGGGCTTATTGTGATTTGGTAGGAAGGGGTGTTATGGAAGCCCCTTAGAAGCTTCCAAATAAGAAGCTTCTAGCTTCTGACCATGGACAGCATCGTCCACGTGGAGGAGGAGGGGGGTGTATTCCAGTGGCGGCAGCGGACTGGGCAGTCAGGCGGCGGTCTGAGGCGGCTGGTGGTCTGGCGGCGGCAACGGCCTAGTCCCCTTCCCTTCCACACGGCGGCAGCAGCTCGCCCCTCCTCCACACGGCCACCTCCCTTCACCCCTTCCTTCACACGGCGACCTCCCGCCCAGCTCGTCCAGCTGTCCTCCTCCCTTCCCCACAGCGCATTCTCCTCCCTTCCACACTTGTCCAGCACCTTCACGTCACGGCAGCCTTCCCACAGTCCTTCTTTCCTCCTCCCTTCTCCCCAAGAGGGAGTTCTTATAGCCCAAGGAGGGTGAGGGTCCTTCCCACGTGGTCGGATGCATGGCCTTCTCCCTTCACCTCCTCATGCTCCACTAGCCCATCCCTTTCCCCCAGCCACACATCGGCTGGGAAAATAAAAAAATTTGCAATAATTTCACCTTTATCCTCTTGACCTCTTCCCAAGAGGGAGTTTTCCCGCGGCTATGCCGGTTTTCAATCCCCGACCCTATTTTCGTAAGGTGGAGTGTCTCCATTTCCCGCGTATGGCTGCTGACACTGGTGATACTCTTTGCACGAGTTTACGATGAGAGCGGGAAGTTAATATTTACGGTAGGCATTACGCGGAAATATTACACAAATATAAAGAATGATCATTTTCCTATCCCTTTTACAGACCAACTGTTGGACACAGTGTGGCATGCCATGAGATGTATTCCCTCTTGGATGGATTCAGTGGATATAACCAAGTCCAAATTGCAGAAGAGGACCAAACCAAAACAACCTTCACCACAGAATGGGGGACCTATGTCTATAGAGTGATGCCATTCGGACTCTATAATGCTCCTGCCACCTTTCAACAAGTAATGATGGCCGCCTTCTAGAATCATCTGCATGATCTCATTGAGGTGTATCTTGATGACTTTTGTGTCTATAGTTTGATCCGAGAGCACTAGGGACACCTAGAGCAATGTTTTGACAGATACCGAGAGTATGGGATTTCTCTGCACAAGGGATTGCAATAGACCCTACAAAGATTGAAAAGGTTGCTACCTTAACAGCACCAACAAACCTCAAGCAATTAAGAGGATTTCTTGGACATGTGGGCTACTATAGAAGATTTATTGCACATTTTGCAACCAAGGCAGCTCCTTTGCATAAGCTCCTAAGGAAAGAGGCGGATTTCCTTTGGACTGATGTGACTGTGAAGAGGCCTTTAATGCCCTCAAATAGTGCCTTATCCAAGCACCTATTTTACAGCCTCCTGACTAGACGAAGGAGTTCCATGTGCACACAGATGTATCAGTTGAAGGGAGGGCTAGGTGCTATCCTATGTCAAAAGGGCCCCTCTAAATTAGATCAACCAATTTATTATGCAAGCCGAAAGGTCACTGACAGGGAACGGAACTACACAGTGACAGAAATGCTTAGCAATGGTGTTTGCACTGGAAAAGTTTCGACACTATCTACTGTCAACGCATTTCAAGTTCTACGTGGATCATGAAGCCCTATCCTTCCCGATGAACAAAGCAGATATTAAAGGATGACTGATGAGATGGTTGCTCCTATTCCACGAGTTTGCACTTTGAAGTGGTCACTAAGCTTGGCCGTTCCCAAGTCCTAGCCGATCATCTATCACGGATCCCTCAAACAGAAGAAGAGGAACCATATGATCCAGACCTTCCTGATGCTTCCTTGTTTCTAGTTGAAACAGTTACTCCCTGGTATGCAGACATAGCCAACCTCCTAGCAACTCAACAATATCCTCCAGGCATCTCAAGCCGTGAGAAGAAGAAGCTTCTGTTAGAATCAGCCCCTACACCTTGCTAGGTAGTGCACTGTACAAGAAAATCACAAGCATCGGTACAAGTGTATGTGATGAGTGAAAGGGTTCTGGAGAAATGATGAAGAAGAGGGACATGAAAGGGTTCTCTTTTGAAGAAGAAAGAAACCTTTTGGAAGTCGAATGTAATTGGCTTAAAGTGACTCATAACATCCATGCCAATGCCAATAATCATATCAAAACCTATAGATTTGATCAGGCATACTGTAAGGCAAACTATAAGGAAAACTTGTAGGTTACCGATTTGGCATCTTGCCTTGGCTGTTTTTTGGATGGCTAGTCTTCTGTTAGAAGCTAGGGATACGCTAATCTCTTCTTCAAGATGTTCTGCCTTGTTGGGTGGCACATAATGGTCTTCACAAACTATCAGGGAAGAGCTAGTGTCAAGTAAAGCATCCAATTGCATATGAGTATGCCTAGTGAGAGACATTCTAATGGGAATTAGTGGGAGCTAGGCTCTGCCGATAGCTAAAATATGATGTTCTTTTGTGGCCATTATGTGGGCTTCATTTATAGATTTGTCCTTGGCTCTAAGCCTTTCCAATTCCTTTCCATGTTGTTCCACTTGGGTCATGAGGTTTCTTAGTGTTTGGGTTACTTGGAAAAGTTCTTGGGTGATGTGGGCAAGGTTAGCCCCTTCTGTAGGCTCCTTTTGCTGCTTTTCCATTCTTAAAGTGGTGAGAAGGGGAGATTGATCCTTTCCAAGGATAGTAGGTTCCTTAACATCTTTGAGAATTTGTTGGATAGTCTGGGGCTTAGGAAACATTTTGACAAGATTAGTAGTAACAAAAGCTTCTTTTTCAAGAATAGTCTTAGAACTTTCCCCATTAAGAAAAACTGTTTTTCTTTCTTTCAAGAGAAGTTTGGAGAAGTAATTTTGTTTTTCTTCATCCGAGAAAGATGAAGAGGAGGATCTTGGGAGGTTGGATAAAACCAAATCATAATCAGAATGCCATTTGTAGGAAATACCTGAAGAGGGGGCTTTGATGAGCATTTTTCCAAATGGTTCTTTGCCTCCTCTGTACATTCTGTGTCCTTGGTAGTATCTGTGCATGTTTCGTCTACAGGATTCTCCAAAATCATCTTCTAATGCATTAATAGTATGGATGGTATCTTCATCATGGGAGGAAGCATTAGATTTATGGAAAGAGGCCGCAGAAGCACCATCAGAATCAAATAAATGGAAAGTACTTCGCTCATAGTAATCATGCACGTCTTCAAGAGGAAGGCCAGACTTGACAACACCTAAAAACATGCCATTTATTGCAACAATTTTTTGGCAAAATTGTATACAATTGACACCTTATTACTAAATTTTTACATGAATTCAATGCAGATGCGGTGTTCGTTGTTGCTGTCTTTGGAAGCCGTGTCCTTGCAGTCTGGCCAGGGAATGTAGGTACAAAATTTAATCTTTTGGCCTATCTACAATCACAGGAAACTCTTATATCTCATTTGCGAGGCATAGGCTTTGGAGACCTAGAATTAGAGACTATAGGACTTTGCAAAATGGAATCCTTTGAGTTTATGCAATCCACATCCTTAGAGCCACTAGAAATCATGTCATTCATGGAAGATTATGCAGTTCTCTTTGAGCTTAATGAGCCTAGGTTACAACAAAGGAGAATTGTGTTAAATTCCTCAATAGAAAATTGAGATGGCACTAAAGGTACAATAGCATTAAACAAAGATGATCCATCATTGTGGATTCCCACTCATAAGATGTCTGACCATTCCCTTAGCTTCTAAGGATATGAATAACGGCAAGAGAACCTAGAAGAACTAAAGAAAACTCACTAAAACTCAAAGTGTGCCAACTGTATGAAGCATAGTAGTAGCACTAGCTAGCAATATCGACCAAGCCACTTAGTATTTACAAAGGGCCTTTTTGGGATGGATATATCCAGAGACGTAGCTGCAGTTGCACATGAAGTACACTGGGCAGCAAGGTCATAGGATTCAAACATTGATTTGCAGAGGCCATTTGGTTCTTTAGGCAACATGAGTTTACATCCCATGGCAAAGGGGATCAAGTCAATAAATTTCTTCCAAAGCTTCAAACTCAGGCCATGGTATTTGTAAGCCATGCATGAGGGATTACCAAATGGCGTGGAAAGCAATTGCACAACCACAACTATCATGTACCATAACCTTTTGCAAGTTAAAATGCACAAATGAGATTCCTTCTTTGCTAGGTAAAACACACCCCACATTTTCTCTTATTAAATTAGTGTTACTATCCTTGTTAGCTATGAATATGTACCACTTTGCCTCAATACTCCAATATTTACTATAGTGTGTGCATGAAATTCAACTCTATCTATATTAATTTCCTAAAATGTGTGTGCAAAAAGTTAAAATAAGATAGGTTGGGGCTTTCAAAAAATGCTCTCTCTCAACCATGTATTAGAGGGGACATAAGTTCAATATACAATAATTGACACTCTTTGCACTCCTTATGATCTACTCTCTCCTTTGTCTAATCCAAAGAGAAATACACATGATATAGAAGGCAAATATGACCCTTGTCATAGGTCATAGAAGGCTACCAAGACTAGGCATACTATAATGAAAGCAACCTCTATATTGTCTATGATAATGCATTGGACTATTCATATGGGTGTGGTAGTTATGCGTGGGAAAGGGGGGATGCGAACTACCGTGAGGAGAGAGAGGAGGTGCCGATTGATGAGGGAGGGGAAACGGTTCAGAATCAGAAGAAGAAGGAGAGCGAGAGAGAGAGAGAGAGAGAGAGAGAGAGACGCACAACAGTGCATGCGCAAAGGAGGCACAACCTATGAACTAGATCTCAATAGGCACCCGTGGGAAAGCAAGATCTCCCTAACATCTAAGATCCTATTAAGCCGTAGTTCATGGACTCCTTGACTAGGCATTACAACTTGTTGGTCATCAAGTACATGGTTAGGATTAGATACATACTTCTTCAATACGCTGATATGGAATACATTATGAACCTTCAGGTTCTCAGGGAGTTGCAGTCTATAAGCATTAGGTCCTAGGCACTTAAGGATCTTGTATGGTCCACAATACCTTGGACTTAGCTTCTTGCAATCTCCTAAGGATAGGGAACTCTTCTTTGGGCGTATACGAATGAAGACCATGTCTCCTTCCACGAAGATTCTATCTTGACGCTTCAAATCCGCGTATGCCTTCTGTCTATCCTTGGCGGCTTGGATGTCCTGTCTTATTGACTTTATTTGGTAATCCATCTCTTTAAACATCTGCCTTGAAGCTTCAACCCTCAAGGTTGAATCTGAGAAGTTTAGGGGACTTTGATAGTCATGACCATACAATGCTTGAAAAGGGGTCATCTGAATGCTTTGTTGGTAAGAAGCATTGTAGGAAAATTCAACCAAAGGTAAGAATTGAATCCACCCTTTTGGTTCACGACAACAGTGTGCCCTAAGCATATCCTCGATGACTTGATTGACTCACTCCGTTTGACCATCAGTTTGGGGATGGTAAGCTGTGCTAAAACAGAGTTGAGTCCCAATGGCTTCAAAGATAGCTCTCCAGAAGTGTGATGTGAAGAGAGAATCACGATCACTAATGATTCTTCTGGGTAACCCATGTAGCTTGAATATCTCCTTGATAAACAACCTTGCAATGTCTGAGGCTTTATAGTTTGTCTTTACTGGAATAAGGTGTGCAACCTTAGTAAGCATGTCAACTACAACCATGATGGAGTTGTATCCTCCCTGAACTTAGGGTAGGCCAACAACAAAGTCCATACTAATGAATTCCCATTTCATTTGGGGAATGTCAAGTGGTTGCAACTTCCCTGGCATTTTGACATGTTCGGCTTTGATACGTTGACAAGAAAAACACTCAGTGACATATTTGAGAACGTCTCCTTTAGGCCTCTCCCAATAGTAGCTCTTCCTAACTGCATTGAGAGTCTTGGCATAGCCAGGATGTCCTGAGAAAGGGGAATCATGAGCTTCCCACAATATATTTTGCTTAAATGACTAGCTTACTGGTATACATACTCTCGTTCTATAGTAGACAAGTCCACTATTGATAGAGAATTCATGATACTTAGCCTGTAGCTTTTGATCCTGGTCCTTGATAGGGACCTCCCTTAGCATCTTTTGATAGGCTGGATCATGGCATGCTTCCTCTCTAGCTAGCTCAAGTATTGGATTGTTCGGCATGGACACCTTTGTAGCTAGAGATCTAGTTGTTGATGGGTTTTGCAAGATTAGTGAATTAAGGAATGCCTTGCGCGACTGAGTGCATCGGCAACTACATTCTCCTTTCCAAGTCGGTACTTGATTTTAAAGTCATACTCCTCCAGCACTTCAATCCACCGACGTTGCCTCATGATGAGCTCGTTCTGGGTAAAGATCCACTTGAGTCAGTTACTAGTGTAAACTTGTTACCCAACAGGTAGTGTCTCCAAAGCTTTAGAGCATGGATGACAGCTAACAATTCTAGATCATGGGTAGCATAATTCTTTTCATGGCTCTTCAGTTTCCTTGAAGAGTATGCTACAGGATGACTTCCTGTATGAGCACACATCCTAAGGAAAGTGTGCTAGCATCAGTACTACCTCGAACTCCTTACTGAGGTCTGGAAGTTTAGGATGGGTGTTGATACCAAACTTTGTTTCAATCTTTCAAAGCTAGTTTGTTTGGCAGTTGACCATGCAATGGATGTTTGCTTCGTCAGTAAGTCCGTCAGAGGTGCTGCAATCAAAGCATAGTTTTTGATGAAGACCCTATACCATCCTATCAACCCAAAGTCTCACTTCGCCTGTTAGCTTAAGGTTGGGGAGCACGTTCTCATATTACGTTAATATGACTAGTACAGGTTTTTAGCTAAGTGATTTAATCACTTATTTAACATTTATGATCAAGATAGACAATTGTAAAAAGTATTATTTATTCATGAAGGCATAGCCCTTTGAGTACATTTATCTTGGATAAGTAGAATAGGCTGATCGATACATCAATTCGGGAAAAATAGAATTGTGTTACAATCGGCTACAGGGACGAAAAAATAATATGGAGTGGGGTCATGGATTTACAGGAAACTGTAAGTCATAGGAAGCTTAGGGTATCCCTTCCTTTGATACCCGTTCTTCTCATAGCGCCCTAACACTTTGATTCTGTTAGCAGAGATCACCTAGGTCACTTCTTCATAGACATACTTATTCTGCTTGACTTGCCGATTGCTAACATGCAAAGTTGCATTTACGCAAGCTTCAACAAAGATAAATAGCTTCACGATCTTTAAATCCTCCATCCACTTGATTCTCTTCAAGTTGATCTAAAGGTACGCGAGTCGGTGGGCTGCTATGTAGTATATTCCTGAGTCTCCCGTCCATCTCTGCTCCTCATACAGGGGTGAAGGATTATAGATGCGGTCCAGAATATTCATCATGCCAAGCCTCTCATGATAATTCGAAGCATGCATTACAGTCATGAACATGACTTGGAACACCAAGAACTTGCTCCATGCTTCGTGACTCTGCAACCCAGCATCCATAAGTGAGTAAAGAAATGTTTTCAATAGAAAACACTGCTCTATTCTACTCACCTTGCCCTATTTATCTCCTTATTTTCTTTATTTTCCTCCATTAAGCTCCCTTATAATCTTTAGATCTCACTGGTTTGCTCTGATACCAATTGTAACATGTCCGCTTGTCCACTTGTGGGACACGTCTTAGCAGCCCATCGGAAAGAGAGTCTAGAAAGCGCCACCTGGCACTCGCAAGGAATGTCACAGGGTTTGCGATCTAGGTCTTCCCGAGTCTGCCCTGAAAGCGAAAGTATCCGACCGCTCCCACTTAGGACCAACCTGAAGTCAGGGTTTTTTAATTCTCTATCAGCCAAGTCTCTAGGAAGTAGCTAGCGTCGAGCTCCAGATGAACCACTTTGCATAGGAACAATAGGGTCGAAGCGGATTTATGCTGCACTTGATTCATGGAGAATGGGAAACGAGAGGGATACGAAGCTCAACCTTTCTACCCATAAGGCATAGTCCCATTCTGCTCCCCTAAAACAACATAAATCAGAATTCTAACTGTACTGACTCTAGGTCTTCACAATTTCGTTATCATGTCTTCTGAGAAAAGTTCCCAACTAACCGAGACCACCCTTCCGTAGGACGAACCCAAGTCATGTCCACACACTTTCCTCGGGTTGCTTAATTATCTAATTACCTACCACATTATGTTTGACATGCAAAAGTAGCTTCCTTAATTACCCAATTTAAACACAAGTTTCTTCACGTAACTTAGGCACTGACATTAAAAAAAGGCTTGTGTAAGGGAAGCTTAGAGAGGAAGCTTGGAGATAGAAGATGTGTACAAGGGAAGCTTGGAGAGGAATCTTGAGAGAAGAAGCTTGGAGAGAGATGGAAGCTTGGAGAAGAAGGTATGTGTGCAAGGAAGCTTGGAGAAGAAGATATGTGAGGCTTGTTGAGCACCTCCTCAAAACTAAGAAAACACACTCACAAAATGAAAACTGTACAAGGGAAGTATGAAAGTTCCACCCCCTCTATGGATGAGAGATCCCTCTTTTATAGTTGCAAGGAAGTCCCTTTTTACAATATAATAGATGGATTTTTTTTTTAATTCTAGAGAATGAATTCTTTAGAAGGTGGTTTTTTCTAAAACGGTGGGAGAGTCACATGGTTTTCACATGAAAGGGTACCTTTTCTTCCTTAGGAAATGGGAGCCATATGTTTCTTCACATGGGAGAGTACTGTTTTTATATGAATTTTCTTCTTGATTTTTCCATGTGCCAACTCTTTGGTTTTTTTGTATCTTTTATTTTTGATACTATGTGCCTTTTCAAAAAGTCTTTTTGTACATGGTATTTTGGTCCATAGGTTAAAGAAGTGGTTTTCTTTATCCATGATTTCTTTTCTTTAAACCATATGGTATCTTTTGTCCATCTATTGTTTTATTTATCATCCATATATTTTTATTATAACCATGTATCCATGCATATTTCTTTTGTATTTATTTTGACAAGATTTGGTTATGCATGGCTTGTCCCTTTATTTTTTGTTAATGTGCTTGTGCATGGTTTGGAGCTTTCAAAAAGAAGTATGGCTCCAATTTTTGTATAGGACAAGTTATGGATGTGCATGTGTATCCTTTTCACATTTGCATATTCTTTTGCACATATTTTTTGAATCTTTCTAAGGGTTGTTTTTGGATCAAATGTGAATTTTTCACATTTGCACAATACTTTTGGACCCTTCTAAAGATTGTTACATGCTTTTGAATCCTTCCAAGGTTTTTGCTCAAATGTAAATTTCTTCACATTTGTTCACATTTTGGATCCTTTTGAAGAACTCTCTTTTCCCCCTTTTAACAAAAGCAAAGTAGGCGTTTTGTCAATGGAGCTGTAGTAATATTTGCTTAGGATTAATTTATCCTTTGGATTTATGGGCATAACAGTCACCATTGTAGGTTATTTTGGAGAGCCAGAAGGAAATTCCATTGCGAAGGATACGCCTTTTGAGTGTTCCATACTAGGTTTAGGTTGTTCATTTTGTTCATTTACATGGAACTTTTAAAATTCTCCCTGTCATGAGCCTGTTCGAGGATTAGAAGAAAGAGAACCCCTGGATCATTATCTTTGTAAACTTCTTTTAGGGATTTCCACCATCTTCAGAGATCGCCTTTTGAACCAAAATTAGCATACATAGAAAAATATGAAATTCTTACAAAGAAAAACAATGTGTATGCAATGTTGGTTTGTGAATACTACAAGGATGGCCAAGATAATGAATTCACCCTCATTGAAAGCATACTTGGAGTTAGTAGTGAAGTATACTCATCTCCAAGGAATGCATTGTAGGGATAGTCAGACCCCCAAATCATCATATATAGTTTTTCGTTGGAGTCTGCGGAGTCGAGAGCGCCCATATAGTCCTCATTGTCATCAATGTCCCATCCTTCACAACTTTCCAATTCTGTCAAGCTAGGTGGATCATAGTCCAACCGGTTATAGGTGGGGCATCCCATTGTGCGAGAATGGTATGGAATATAGTCAAGAACACACTGCAGAACATTAGTTGAGCTAAGGATAGTTCTCTCAAACTTGCATATTTTATCATAGTTTGGGTTATATGGATAGGGGTATTCATATTCATCATCTCCATAGTAATCCCTACCAGGATCATCACCAAGGTTGTCAAGTCTGGCTTGGGTTTGGAAATCATCATTACAATTTTTCCAACCAGAATAATCCATCCATTGAGCACAAATAGCACATGTTTGTTGCCCTTTAGTATGAAACTGCTGAAGGTTTTGCAGATAGTTACCTTTTAAGAGCCAAGTAGGGTCCTCCTTGGTTGTATAGTTTAGATCGGGATCACAGGCTTCTGAGTCTGACAGGGCGTCAGGCAAACCATCTCTGTGGTTAGTTTACCATTTTGTATTTTTCCAATGAAGAATATCCTTTTAACATATGTTAGCTCAATCTTCATAGCAAAACTCATTTTCATCCTCCTTTGGAAGAGTTTTCTTAATTGGATTCGAAGAAGGAAAATGAGGAAAGGATGAACTCTCACCATCAGATTGTATTATAGCTTTGTGATGCTTCTTCTTTTCCTTCAGTAGTTATTCAATGATGTCACCATCGGATTTGGATGTAGCATCCTGATTCTTCTTCTTCTTCTTCTTTACTAGTTTAGCATAGACTTCAATTCTTGGTACATAGCTGGCTAGCATTGTAGGCTTTGAGATCTTCATGCTGGGTCGCCTGTCAGATTCAATGTTTGCTTCAGCTCCTGAGTGAATAGGAGACCATTGGTTGTCTAGAGGAGCTGTCTTGCTAGATTTTAGTAGGTCCTTTTCTCTGGCTTTCTTGTTTAGAGAAGAAGGATTCATCATGTAAAGTATATCTGTAGAGATAGGCCTTTGGAGATCTTTTGAGGATGTGAGAGAATCAAGAGGTAATGATCTCTTTTCTTCTGCCAAAATAGAAGTTTCAAATCTATTGATGAGGTCAAGAAATTTGAAATCTATTTTACACCCTTTGATGTAGTTTACATGAGACTGCTTACTATTTGGAAAAGACATAGTTGTATCTTCGATTGCACCCAGATTTAGAAAAGACTTTTGAGGTAGGGATTTACCTTTGTCTTCAATAGTCTTGGGGGAATCATCTTTTCCAAGTGTAGCTTCAGTAGCCATTGAGAGAGGGTGAGGCTTTCTCAATCCTTTGTTTGATGAATGCTTTAGCAGAGGTATTGATAGGTTCTTCTTTCCATCCATTTATCCAGGCATGATCATGTTCTTCACTTGGCTTTGTAGGGTTGTTAATGGGGATGAGAGGTTCATCTTCCCATGCTCTAAGATAAGTATGATCATGTTGTGTGACTGGCTGAGGAAAGTTGTAGTTGTTTATGCAAGGACCTATTGTTTGAGAAGATGATATCAAAGAATTAGGATTTGTTACTTGAAGAGAGGATTGAAAACTGAGATCTTCTCCCAAGATGTCGTAGAGTGTTTCATCCCATTCTCTTTCTTGCCAATGCTTTAGGTCAATGCCCTAAACCTCAAATTGGTGATGATGAGGTGTATCTCTGTAGCAGAGGCCTTTTAGATCTTCTCGAACCTGAAGAATTCTTTGATTTGTTTGTGGGATTGGACTCTTCAGTAAGTATCTCTCCATAGATACGAGAATCTTCCCAATGGCACCACCTTTTTTCTGCTTCATATGATCTTTCATCTAAGACTGGTTCATCCAGAAAGGAGACAATGAGAGGCCGGTTAGAGTAATCCTCCGTCTTGATTAGGCAATCTTCTAGGCTGAGAGGATATCTCTTAGTGATGTGTGGTTGCTGGTATCTTGCTGCAGGAAGCTCTTCTGCATTATCTGTATTGTACCATGATTCTTCTTCATTGTCAAGAGACAATGTCCAAGATATTGGGGGAGGAGCTCTATGAAGCTTTTCACACATATGCCATAGTTCTTGTTCATTTTCTGGAGACAATATCCAAGATGTTGAAGGGATTTTGGAAAGTTTAGCAAAGATTTCTGCATTATGCTTTCGGGGAGAGAGCTTAAGAACAGTCATGTCAGTTGGGGAAGAATTAAGAGAGAATACATCTTCTTCAAATTCTTTCCTATTTTGACTACTCCCGATTATCTCCTTGTGTTTTCCTTTGTTATGCATCATATAGAGAATATCTTGATCTTTCAAATCTTTTTGCTTTAAGGGATTTAATGAATCACAAGAAGAAGTAGACATTAGCTCCTTATCTGTACCTTTGACAGGATCTTGAGTTGGAGATGCCAGATCTTGGTTCTTCAAGACACAAGTAATTGGACCATAAGCAGTAGTAGATAGTGACCTCCTTTCGTCTTGTTGGCTAGGATATTCTTTGTCCAAATTGGAATGAAAAACAAGAAGGAGAAGGAAATGGCTGTTCTTTTCTCTTGCTCAGAGAAAGACATTGTTGTTGAGGAAGAGGAGAGGAATCTGAGGCCAATTCTTTAATTCCTTCATCAAGATTGATAGGAGGAGACTGTGGAGAAGCACCAGAAGATCGAGATGCATCATTCTTGGTTTGATCTTTAGGATCACCAAGTTGAGTAACACCAAGACGAGACTGCAAAGTAACATTTGAATTCTTTCCCTCAGAAATAAGTAAAGAACCAAATGCAAGATCCTTGTGTCTATTTTGGAAACCATCAGACTGTTGAGGCTCGATTGAAGAACTAGATGTAAGATCTCTGTGTTTGGCTTGAAGAGCAACAGGGAGAGACTGTTGAAGCATGACAGAAGAAGAACTAGATAGGGAATGTTGTTTTTCTTCTTTGAGATCACCGTAAGAACTTAATGTTAGATTCTCTTGCTTATGACAAATCTGCAATGGAGCATTGAGAGAATCAGTTGCAGAATGTTCATTCTTATCTTCGGAAAGAAGAGGATGTAGAGGAACATCAGCACTAGTGGAATCGGATTGTTGGGGTTTGGTAGAAGGGTTGGGTACAATCGGAGAAGAACAATATGAAACAGTAGGAGAAATAGATACAAGGTTTTTTTTATTTTATTCTACTAGTTGTTCTATGTAAGTATGTTGGAGATTAAAGCTATCATTAAGTTTAATAACACAATCTTTAATGGATTGTATACTAGATTTTAGGTAATGTATACTATTAGTGAGTTGATTAGGAGAGGATAAGGACTCAACAAGATTATTGCTTTGGGTAGATTTTTTAGAAGAGATGTTATGAGATAAGGATTCTAGGGGATTAGAAGGAGAATAGGGTTTTCGTAAGAGATAGTGAGGTTTGGTGCGAGAACAAACACTTTTAAGGATATCATTGAAATTTACCTCGGAGACAAAAACTTCGTGACGCTTGGAATCTCTTTCCTTCGTATGGAGTGCAGGTAGTTGTCGTGCAGAAGCAGACTCTGCTTGTTCTTTAATGTTGGAGGTACGCGAACTCATCCAAACTTGAAACGAAGCCATAATAATTTCAGAATGGACGATCTCGTGCAAGAGAACACAGGGTCTTGAACCAAATGCCAACGCCACTACGGCCAATATCGGCAAACACGGCAATAATACCCTTATAGGATCTCAGATTGCAAGAGAACACAACTCCAAAACTCGAAACTCTTATGACTCTGATACCAACTTCAGAGTGAACGCACGGAAACACCAACACAAACGAAGAAAGCAAAACCAAACAGGAGACAGAGACCACTAGTTGTAGGCTCTGACACCAACTTTAGGGCGAACGTACGGAAATGCCAACACGAATGAAGAAAGCAAAACCAGACAGGAGACAGAGACGACTAGTTGTAGGAGACCAAGCCGATATATTGCAAGAGGAGCATGAAGCTTCTTGTACAAGGTAGAGAAGGGTTCATGGAGTAGGTGGATATGGCAGAAGGAGTAGTTACAAGAGTGTTTGGAAGGCTAGATGGAAAGGTATGAGAGTTAGGCTAAAATGGTAGAGGAAGGAGGAAGCTTGGGAGAAGTGGTAGAGATAGCTTGATGGTGAAGGTAGTCGGGAAGCTTGGAGGAGTATGGCGGAGAGCTTTGTGTGATGAGGGTATAGACAATGAAGAATATATAAGCTGGGAGTAATTTACGGTTAGGGGAAATAAAGATTGAAGTAACGTGAGGGTAAGAGGAATGAAGCTTGGAGAGAAAGGAAGCTTGGAGAGGCTTACGGCTATGGAGGAAGGAAGCTTGAAGCGGCTAGAAGGTAAAAGCTTGAGGTAATGAGGGTTTACACAAGGGAAGCTTGAGGAAGAAGCTTGTGAAAGAAGGCTTGCATAAGGGAAGCTTGGAGAGGAAGCTTGAGAGAGATGGTGTGTACAAGGGAAGCTTAGAGAGGAAGCTTGGAAAGAGATGGAAGTTTGGAAAAAAAGGTATATGTACAAGGAAGCTTGGGGAAGTAGGTATGTGTACAAGGAAGCTTGGGGAAGAAGGTATGTGAGGCTTGTTGAGCACCTCCTAATAACTAAGAAACACACTCACAAAATAAAAAATTTGTACAAGGAAAATATGAAAGTTCAACCCCCTCTATGGATGAGAGATCCCCCTTTTATAAATGCAAGGGACTCCCTTTTTACAATATAATAGATGGATTTTTTATTCTAGAGAAGGAATCCTCTAGCAGGTGGTTTTTCTAAAACCATGGGAGAGTCACATGGTTTCATGTGAAAGGGTACATTTTCTCCCTTACGAAATGATTTTTCATTTAGGGTTTTGGGTTTTGGGTTTAGTAGGGTTTAGCGTTTAGGGTTTAAGGTTTAGGATTTAGGGTTTAGAGAGTTTTTTAGGGTTTAGGGTTTAGGGCTTAGGGCTTAGGGCTTAGGTTGAGGTTTAGGGTTTAGACTGAGGTTTTAGGTTTTAGGTTTTAGGGTTTTTGGATTTTTGGGTTTAGGGTTTAGGGTCTAGGATTTAGGGTATGGGGTTTAGTGTTTAGGGTTTAGGGTTTGGGGTGTGGGGTTTAGGGTTTAGGGTTTAGGGTTTAGGAATCCCTAAAGTAGTTTACAAAGATGATGATCCAGGGATTCTCTTTCTTTTGGTCCCCGAACAAGCTCATGGCAAGAGCAATTCTAAAAAGTTCCATGCAAAAGAACAACCCAAATGAAGCATGGAACTGTTAAAAGGCATATCCTTCGCAAGAGAATTTCCTTCTGGCTCTCTACAAAACCCTACAATATTGACTGTTATGCTCATAAATTCAAAGGATAAAATAATCCTAAGCAAACATAATTACAGCCCCATTGACAAAAAACCTACTGTGCTTCCATTAAAAAGGAGGGAAAAGAGAGTTCTCCAAAAGGATCCAAAATGTGAGCAAATGATGCACATTTGAGCAAAAATCTTGGAAGGAACCAAAATCATGCAAAGGGTACAAAATGTGAGCAAATGTGTAGAAATGCACATTTGAGAAAAATTCTTGGAAAGAACCAAAAGCATGCAATAATCCTTAGAAGGGTACAAAAGAATTGTGCAAATGTGAACATTCACATTTGATTCAAAAATAACCCTTAGGAGGATTCAAAAAATATGTGCAAAGAAATGCGTAAATGTAAAAGAATTACACGTGCACATTCATAACTTGTTCTATACAAAAATTGGAGCTATACTTCTTTTTGAGCTCTGAACCATGCATAAAAGCACATTAACAAAAAATAAAGGGACAAGGCATGCATAACAAAGTATTGTCAGAAGAATAGAAATATGCATGGATGCATGGTTGTAATAAAAAAGGTATGGATGAGAAATAAAACAATAGATGGACAAAAGATACCATAGGTTTAAAAGAAAAACAATCACGAATAAGAAAATCACCTCTTTGACCTATGGACCAAAAATACCATGTACAAAAACCTTTTTGAAAACGCACATGGTAACAAAATAAAAAATACAAAACCCAAAGAGTTGGCACATGGAAAAACCAAGAAGACAATTCGTATGGGAATCGTAATCTCCCACGTGAAGAAACTTGTGGCCCCCATACAGAAAATCATTTTACATGAAAACCATATGACTCTCCCATGATTTTAGAAAAACCACCTTCTAGAGAATTCTTTCTCTAGAATAAAAAATCCATCTATTTTATTATAAAAAGGGACTCCCTTGCAACTATAAAAGGGGGATCTCTCATCCATAGAGGAGATGGAATTTTATGAAACTTTCATTTGATCAACAAGCCTTACAAACCTTCTTCTCCAAGCTTCCATCTCTCTCCCTCTTCAAGCTTCCCTTGTATACACCATCTCCCTCAAGCTTACTCTCCAAGCTCCCTTGTACACAAGCTTCCTCTCCAAGCTTCCCTTATGCAAGCCTTCATCCATAAGCTTCTTCCCCAAGCTTCCCTCACTACCTCAAGCTCTTACCCTCTAGCCGCTTCAAGCTTCCTTCCTCCATAAGCCGTAAGCTTCCTTTCTCTCAAAGCTTCCTCTCTCTCTCCAAGCTTCCTTTCTCCCCAAGCTTCATTTCTCTCCAAGCTTCCTTCCACTTACCCTCACGCCACTCCAAGCTTCCATACACTTTCCTTGTCCATACCCTCGTCGTACAAAGCTCTCCGCCATACTCCTCCAAGCTTCCCGACTACCTTCTCCATCAAGATATCTCCACCACTTCTCCCAAGCTACCTCCTTCTTCTACCACTTTAGCCTAAGCCTCATACCTCTTCATCTAGCCTACCACACACTCTTGTAACTATCCCTTCCGCCATATCCACCTACTTCATGAATCCTTCTCTACCTTGTACAAGAAGCTTCATGCTCCTCATGCAATACATATCGGCTTGGTCTCCTACAACAAGTGGTCTCTGTCTACTGTCTGGTTTTGCTTTCTTCGTTCGTGTTGGTGTTTCCGTGCGCTCGCTCTGAATTCTGGTATCAGAGCCATGGGAAGATGGACCTTGGGAAAAGGAACCTACCATTCCTAACTACAACCCTTTGTCCCAACATGCTGCTACTACACAACTCCCTGGACAACAGTATGAGAAAGATGTGCCCAATCTCAGCATAATGAAAGAATCTCTCTTCATACTGAAAGAGCAACAAGAAAATGATATCTCTCTGACATTCTTCAAAGCAAATGTAGAAGAAGAGAAAAAAGACATATCACAATCCCCAGAGTTCTTGGGAACAGAACAAGGTAAATCTCTATCTCAAGAGTCTTTTCATTTGGACACATTTCTATCTTCACAACTGGCCAATAGAAAAGAATCCGGTGAAGAGATAAATAAAGAAGAACTCTTCTCTCCTAATCCCTTGGAGAATGCTCTTGATAAGGCATCCATCATGGATCACTCTTCTTCTCCAACACAAAGGGATGCAAACACAAAGTTTGAAAGATCAAGCAAAGATATTCCTCCAAAAGACTGGCGTCCTTCTATTAACTCAGAAATAAAAACAAGGATACAAAATAAAACATGGGAATACACCTGCCATCCGCAATCCAGCATCACAGTCCCAAAGTCTGAAAGGCTAGAAGACTATGTGCCAGCAGGAAAAGACAAACTCATCTTTGCAGATCAAGATAAAGTAAAAAAGGAACATCACAATACCACACTGCAATCAAATGGTGAGAGCTTATCCCATCCCTGCTTCTCTTCTACTAAAATTGATAAACTCACTTCAGGGACAAATGCAGAAGATATTCCTCTTAGTGACAGAACAGATCCAGAGCAGTGCAATGATACCCCTCAAGAGTAGTCCTCCAACCAAAATTCAACTGGTTTCAATTCAGAATACACCTCACAGGTGATGATACTTTTGGTTGGGATAATGGCCAAATTTTAGAAAGGATATATTCAAGCAAGGACTATGCTTAGGATTATTATGAAAGTCATGGTGAACTTAGTAAACTGGACAAACTTTCCTCTATCCATGACTATTATCCTCACAGGGTAAAATATCCCACTCACACCAAAGAAGGCTATGATTCCCCAAGTTCTAAATCTTCTACCTCTCCTCGTAGTCAAGGTTGGAGTATTAATGATGCAGACCAAAGGCCTTATTTGGTGATACCAAGGACATATTCCCGAGAGGAAGAACTTCCATCCATGTTCCAGGAAAAAGAGACTTCTCTATTATACCCACAACCAGATTATTTGATGAAGGTCTTCTCTCAAAAAATTCTTGGAACTTCCTCGAACCCTATCTTTGATACAGGCATTAAAGGTAACCTCCAGCGATGGTGGGAATCACTGAAAGAAGATCTCGGTATCAAAGGTAATCTCAGAAGATGGTGGGAATCCCTGAAAGAAAAATATGAAGACAATGATCCGGGCCTTATCTCTCTGCTAATCCCTGAAGGGAGTAATAGCATGGGAGAATGATAGCATAGAAGGTGCTCCTTGCAAGTTATCCCTTGCAAAATCATAAAAGTAATAATAAGCACCTTCCTACTAGATTACTACTAGTAAAAGTAATATTAGGGTTTTTTTCCTCAGAAAAGCTATTATCTAACAAGGGGCCTGACCGTTCTCCACTCCTAAAAGATGACAAGAGTACTTACACGAAGCATCCTTCACCGACAAAAGCTCCTCTAACAAGACAACAGGTCAAAAGAAGCTTGGCCATATGCCAAAGCAATAGAGAAGTAAAGAATGCTCTCCCCAAAGGAACATCCTTTAAGGCTACCCACCATGACAACAAGGAGATCAACAGAACATTGCGCCTCCCAGAGAACTATTCAAAAGTAATCACCAAAGGTGGATAACAAGGATGGTAAAACCAACTTCAAACTACAAGGGTTATTTGCAAAAGTGAAGCACCACTTGTTTTGGAAACAAAAGGAGAGCCTTGGCCAAATGTGAAACTCACTAAAACTCAAAAAGAAAATAATGCACATCCACAGAAGGTGCAAATCAAAAGAGGGTGAAGTCAAATCACATTGTATACTTCCTTAGGCAATACAAAGAAGAGGGAAAAAATGTGAGCAAATGTGAAGAAATTCACATTTGAACCTTGAAGGGATCCAAAAGTATGCAACAATCCTTAGAAGGGTCCAAAACCATTATGCAAATGTGAATAAACTCACATTTGATTCAAAACAACCCTTAGAAGGATCCAAAGAATATGTGCAAAGGAATGTGCAAATGTGCAAATGTGAAAAAAGATTACACATGCACATCCCTAACTTGTCCTATGAAAAATTGGAGCCATACTTCTTTTTGGAAGCTCCAAACCATGCACAAAGCACATTAACCAAAAAAGTAAAAGGACAAGCCATGCATAACAAAGTAAAAAGAAATATGCATGGATGCATGGTAAAAAGATATGGATAACAAAACAATAGATGGATAAAAAATACCATATGGTTTAGCAAAAGAAATTACGAATCCACTTCTTTAAACCTATGGACAAAAGGATACCATGGACAAAAAAGGGTAACAAAATAAAAAATACAAAACCCAAAGAGTTGGCACATGGCAAAAGACCAAGAAGACAATTCGTATGGGAATAGTACTCTCCCACGTGAAGAAACATGTGGCCCCTATACGGAAAACCATTTCACATGAAAACCATGTGACTCTCCCATGGTTTTAGAAAAACCACCTTCTAGAGAATTCTTTCTCTAGAATAAAAAATCCATCTATTTTATTGTAAAGGGACTCCCTTGCAACTATAAAAGGGGGATCTCTCATCCATAGTGGGGGTGGAGTTTTTGTGGAGTTTTTGAGTAGAGTTTGTGAGTGAAGTTGCTCTCCGCCCTTGTACAGTTTCTTTTCTTTCAAGTGTGTTACTTAGTTATTAGGGAGTGCTCAACAAGCCTTACTTACCTTCTTCCTCAAGCTTCCTTGTACACATACCTTCTTCTCCAAGCTTCCATCTCTCTCCCTCTTCAAGCTTCCCTTGTATACACCGTCTCTCCAAGCTTCCCTTACGCAAGCCTTCTTCCCCAAGCTTCTCTCTCAAGCTTCCCTCACTGCCTTCCAACCGCCTCAAGCTTCCTTCTTCTCCAAGCTTTCTCTCCAAGCTTCCTCCCACTTACCCTCACGCCACTCCAAGCTTCCATACACTTCCCTTGTCCATACCCTCGTCGTACGAAGCTTTCCGCCATACTTCTCCAAGCTTCCCGACTACCTTCTCCAGCAAGCTACCTCCACCACTTCTCCCAAGCTTCCCCCTTCCTCTACCATTTTAGCCTAAGCCTCATACCTCTTCATCTAGCCTACCACTCACTCTTGTATCTACACCTTCCACCATATCCACCTACCTCAAGAACCCTTCTCTACCTTGTACAAGAAGCTTCATGCTCCTCATGCAATACATATCGGCTTGGTCTCCTACAACAAGTGGTCTCTGTCTACTATCTGGTTTTACTATCTTCGTTCGTGTTGGTGTTTTCGTGCGCTCGCTCTGAATTCTGAAATTTACCTCGTAGATAGAATCTTCGTCAGACTTGGAATCCATTTCGTTTGTATGAAGTGCAGGTGGTTGTCGTGCAAAAGAAGACTCTGCTTCTTCATAAATGTTGGAGGCACGCGAACTCATCCGAACTTGAAACAAAGCCATAGTAATTTCGAAATGAACGATCTCGAATTGCAAGAGAACACTGGGACTTGAGCCAAAACGCCTACGCCACCACGGCCAATGGTAAACACGGCAATTATGCCTGTATAGGATCTCGGATTGCAAGAGAACACAACTCCAGAACTCGAAACACTTATGGCTCTGATACCAGAATTCAGAGCGAGCGCACGGAAACACCAACATGAACGAAGAAAGCAAAACCAGACAGTAGACAGAGACCACTTGTTGTAGGAGACCAAGCCGATATGTATTGCATGAGGAGCATGAAGCTTCTTGTACAAGGTAGAGAAGGGTTCTTGAGGTAGGTGGATATAGCGGAAGGTGTAGATACAAGAGTGAGTGGTAGGCTAGATGAAGAGGTATGAGGCTTAGGCTAAGATGGTAGAGGAAGGGGGAAGCTTGGGAGAAGTGATGGAGGTAGCTTGCTGGAGAAGGTAGTCGGGAAGCTTGGAGAGGTATGGCGGAAAGCTTTGTACGACGAGGGTATGGACAAGGGAAGAGTACGGAAGCTTGGAGTGGCGTGAGGGTAAGTGGAAGGAAGCTTGGAGAGGAAGGAAGCTTGAGAGAAGGGAAGCTTGGACAGGAAGAAAGCTTGAAGAGGCTCACGGCTATGGAGGAAGCTTGAAGCGGCTAGAGCTTGAGGCAGTGAGGGAAGCTTGAAAGAGAAGCTTGGGAAAGAAGGCTTGTGTAAGGGAAGCTTGGAGAGGAAGCTTGTGTAGAAGGGTAGCTTGGAGAGGAGTCTTGGAGAGATGGTGTATACAAGGGAAGCTTGAAGAGGGAGAGAGATGGAAGCTTGAAGAAGAAGGTATGTGTACAAAGAAGCTTGAGGAAGAAGGTAAGTATGGCTTGTTGAGCACTCCCTAATAACTAAGTAACACACTTGAAAGAAAAGAAACTGTACAAGGACGGAGAGCAACTTCACTCACAAACTCTACTCAAAAACTCCACAAAAACTCCTACATCAAGTGGTCTCTGTCTCCTGTCTAGTTTTGCTTTCTTCCTTTGTGTTGGTGTTTCCGTGCGCTCACTCTGAATTCTGGTATCAGAGCCATAAGTGTTCCAAGTTCTAGAGTTGTGTTCTCTTGCAATCTGAGATCCTATACGGGCATAATTGCCGTGTTTGCCATTGGCCGTGGTGGCGTAGGCGTGAAAAGGACAGCTCTACTGTAGCCATGTGAAGAACCTCACTTTTCACATGGGTTCTCATGTACAATCTCTACTTTATGTACAATCTCTACTATAGCCCTGTAAAGATACCCGCTCATGATTCCCATAGCCATGTGAGATCCTTACAAGTCACATGGACTCTGATGTACAAACCCTTTATTTGCGGCCAGCTAAACCCTAACCTCTAGCCCTCTATACTATCTCCGCGATGTGTAAAAAGGAGACTACAACCACAAGAAGGCACTGCTTTCTTTCTGCTCTTCGTCATTTACTCATATCCTTGTATCATCTCCCTTGCATCCATATATCCTTGTATCTATATCCTAACCCCCGCCTTTCTCTACCTTGTACAAGAAGCTTCATGCTCCTCATGCAATACATATCGGCTTGGTCTCCTACGTCAAGTGGTCTCTGTCTCCTGTCTGGTTTTTCTTTCTTCGTTCATGTTGGTGTTTCCGTGCGCTTGCTCTGAATCTTGCAATCCGAGATCCTATACAGGCATAATTGCCGTGTTTGCCGTTGGCCATGGTGGCGTAGGCGTTTTGGCTCAAGTCCCGGTGTTCTCTTGCAATTCGAGATCGTCCATTCCGAAATTACTATGGCTTCGTTTCAAGTTCGGATGAGTTCACGTGCCTCCAACATCTATGAAGACGCAGAGTCTTCTTCTGCACGACAACCACCTGCACTTCATACGAACGAAATGGATTCCAAGTCTGACGAAGTTTCTGTCTATGAGGTAAATTTCAGTGACATCCTAAAAAGGGTTCGCACTAGCACTGAACCTCACTATCTCTTACGTAAATCCTCTCCTCCTTCTGATCCCCTAGAATCTCTATCCCATAACCACTCTTCTAAAAAATCTAAAAGATCTTCCAAACGCAATAATCTTGTTGAGCAATTATCCTATCCTAATCACTGTACTAATACCCCTAGAACTCCCAATAGTGTACATTACCTAGAATCTAGTATACAATCTATTAAAGATTGTATTAATAAACTTACCGATAGGATTAATACTCAAAATACTTATATAGAACATCTAGTAGAACAAAACAGCCTTGTATCTACTCCTTCTTCTACTCCTCCTTCTGTTTCATATTCTCCTTCTCTAACTGTATCTAACCTTTCTGCTAAACCTCTACAATCTGGTTCCCCTAATGCTGATGTTTCTCCACAAGCTCAACCTCTTCCTGCTCAAGAAAGGAATGAACATCTTGCACCTGATTCTCTTGATGCTCCACCACAGGCTTACCATAAGCAAGAGAATCTTACATCAAGTTCTTACGATGATCCTAACCAGCATTTCCTATCTAGTTCTTATTCTGGCATGCTCCAACAGTCTCTCCATGTTGCTCTTCAAGCCAAACACAGAGATCTTACATCTAGTTCTTCAATCGAGCCTCAATCTAATGATTTCCACAAGGATTGCGCATTTGGTTCTTTTCCTGTTGCTAAGGGAAAGAATTCAGGTATTCTTCTGCAGTCTTGTCTTGGTGGTACTTTACTTGGTGACCGTAGAGATCAAGCCAAGAATGGTGCATCTCGATCTTCTGGTACTTCTCCACAGTCTCCTCCTACCATTCTTAATGAAGGAATTGAAGTTGTGGCCTCCCCACAGTCTCCTCCTACAAATCTTAATGAAGGAATTAAAGCTGTGGCCTCGCATTCTTCTCCTCTTCCTCAACAACATTGTTTTCCCCTAAGCAAGAGAAAAGAACGGCCATTCTCTTCTCCTTCCTAGTCTCCATTGGAGGATAAGAATCTGGGCAAAGAAGATCGTAGCCAACCAGACGGAAGAATGTCACTATCCACTTCTGCTTGTGGACCAACCACCTGTGTCTTGAAGAACCAAGAGCCGGCACTTTCGACTCAAGATCCTGCTAAAGGTATAGATAAGGAGCTACTGTCTATGTCTACTTCTCCTTATAAATCATTAAACCCCTTAACCCAAAAGGATTTGGGAATTCTTTATATGATGCATAATAAAGGAAAATGCAAGGAGATAATAGGGAGCAGTAAGGAAGAATTTGTAGAAGATATATTATCTCTCAGTTCTTCCCCAACTGACATGACTGTGCTTAAGTTCTCTCCCCGCAAGCAAAGTGTAGAGGTTTCTGCTAAACTTCCCAGAGTCCCCCCAACACCTTGGACATTGTCTCCAGACAATGAACAAGAACCGTGGTATATGTGTGGACAACCTCCTAGAGCTCCTCCCCCAACATCTTGGACATTGTCCCCCGACAATGAACAAGAATCATGGCACAACACAGAGAACGTGGAAGAGCTTCCTGAAGCAAGATATCAGCAACCACACATCACTAAGAGATATCCTCTTAACCTAGAAGATTATCTAATCAAGACAGAGGATTACTCTGACAGGCCTCTCATTGCCTCTTTTCTGGATGAACCAGTTCTGGATGAAAGAACATATGAAGCAGAAAAAAGGCGATGCCATTGGGAAGATTCTCGTATCCATGGAGAGAGACTTACTGAAGAGTCAAATCCCGTAGACACATCAAAGAAGTCCATCCAGGTCCGAGAAGATCTAAAAGGCCTCTGCTACAAAGATACACCTCATCACCAACATGAGGTCTACCATATTGACCTAAGGCATTGGCAGGAAAGAGAATGGGATGAAACACTCTACGACATCCTGGGAGAAGACCTCAGCTCCCACTCCTCTCCCCAGGTAACAAATCCTAATTCTCCAATATTATCTTCTCAAACAAAAGGTCCTCGCATAAACAGTTACAACTCCCAACAAGATCATGCCTACAATAGAACATGGGAAGATGAACCTTTCATCCCCATCAACAATCCTACACAGCTCAGTGAAGAACATGATCAAGCCTAGGATGAATGGAAAGAAGAAGCATTTGTCAAAAGGAGGATGGAGAAAGCTTCACCCTCTCTCAAAATGATATTGGATGCTGAAGCTACACATGGAAAAGATGATTCCTCCAAAGGCAAAGGTAAAATCCTACCCTAAAAGTCTTTTCCAAATCTGGGTGCAACTAAAGAGGCAACTACATCTCTTCCAAATAATAAGCAGTCTCATGCAAACTACATCAAAGGGGGAAAAATGGGTTTTGAATCTCTTGATCTCATCAATAGATTTGAAGCTTCCATTTTGGCAGAAGAAGAGAAACTAATACCTCTTGATTCTCTTATATCCTCAGAAGATCTCTACAAGCCCATCCCTAAAGACATACTTTACATGATGAATCCTTCTTCTCCAGCCTACAATGCTAGCCCACTATGGACTAAGGAGTAAAGTTTAGACAGAGCTAGCAAAGAAGAAAAAGAAGAAGAAGAAGAATCAGGATGCCACATCCAAATCAGATGGTGACATCATCGAAGAACCACTGAAGGAAAAGGAGAAGCATCACAAAGCTACAACGCAATCTGATGGTGAGACTTCATCCTTTCCTTATTTTCCTCCAGCACCATTTAAGAAAAATTTTCCAAATGAGGATGAAAAGGAGTTTTGCTATGAAGAATGGGGCAACACTCAGGGAGACACATATAAAAAGGATACTCTTCATTAGCAAAACATTGAAAACCAAAATGGTTCGCTTGACACCCTGTCAAGCTCAGAAGACTCTAATCCTGAACTAAACTATGCAGCCAAGGATGACCTTGCTTGGCCTCCAGAAGGTAACTACCCACAGAACTTCCAGCAGTTTCATACTGAAGGGCAACGCACATGTGATATCTGTGCTCAATGGACGGATGACTCTGGTTGGAAAAATTGTGAATCCCAAGCCCAAGCAAGACTAAATGACCTTGGCGATGATCATGGTTGGGATTACTATGGAGATGACGAATATGAATGTCCATATCCATACAACCCTAACTATGATAATATACGTCAATTTGAAAAAACTGTCCTTGGCTCCACTAACGTCCTGCAATATGTTCCTGAATATATCCCGCACCATCCTCGCACAATAGGATGCCCTACTTATAATCGGCTGGATTATGATCCACCCAGTTCTACAGAATTAGGAAGCTGTGAAGGATGGGATACTGAAGACAACAAAGACTATGTGGGCACCCTCGACTATGCAGACTCCGACGAAAACCTGCTTTTGATGATCTGCGAGTCTGACTGTCTCTTCAATGCATTTCTTGGAGATAAGCACCCCCCATTTCTAACTCCAAGTATGCTTTCAGTAAGGGCATATTCATTAGCTTGGCCATCCCTGCAATATTCACAAACCAACATTGCATACACGGTGCTCTTCTCTATAAGCATTCAACGCTTTTCTATGTATTGCTAATTTTGGTTTAAAAGGCGATCTCCGAAGATGGTGGGAATCCCTAAAAGCAATTTACAAAGATGATGATCCAGGGGTTCTCTTTCTTTTAGTCCCTAAACAGGCTCATGGCAAGAGCAATACAAAAGGGTTCCATGCAAAAGAGCAACCCAAATCAAGCATGGAACACTCCAAAGGGTTTAGGGTTCGGGTTTAGGGTTTACGGTTTAGGGGTTAGGGGTTAGGGGTTAGGGGTTAGGGGTTAGGGTTTAGGGCTTAGGGTTTAGCGTCTAGGGTTTAGGGTCTAGGGTCTAGGGTCTAGGGTTTAGGGTCTAGGGTCTAGGGTCTAGGGTCTAGGGTCTAGGGTCTAGGGTCTAGGGTCTAGGGTCTAGGGTTTAGGGTCTAGGGTTTAGGGTTTAGGGTCTAGGGTTTAGGGTTTAGGGTCTAGGGTTTACGGTCTAGGGTTTAGGGTTTAGGGTTTAGGGTTTAGGGTTTAGGGTCTAGGGTCTAGGGTTTAGGGTCTAGGGTCTAGGGTTTAGGGTTTAGGGTTTAGGGTTTAGGGTTTAGGGTTTAGGGTTTAGGGTTTAGGGTTTAGGGTTTAGGGTTTAGGGTTTAGGGTTTAGGGTTTAGGGTTTAGGGTTTAGGGTTTAGGGTTTAGGGTTTAGGGTTTAGGGTTTAGGGTTTAGGGTTTAGGGTTTAGGGTTTAGGGTTTAGGGTTTAGGGTTTAGGGTTTAGGGTTTAGGGTTTAGGGTTTAGGGTTTAGGGTTTAGGGTTTAGGGTTTAGGGTTTAGGGTTTAGGGTTTAGGGTTTAGGGTTTAGGGTTTAGGGTTTAGGGTTTAGGGTTTAGGGTTTAGGGTTTAGGGTTTAGGGTTTAGGGTTTAGGGTTTAGGGTTTAGGGTTTAGGGTTTAGGGTTTAGGGTTTAGGGTTTAGGGTTTAGGGTTTAGGGTTTAGGGTTTAGGGTTTAGGGTTTAGGGTTTAGGGTTTAGGGTTTAGGGTTTAGGGTTTAGGGTTTAGGGTTTAGGGTTTAGGGTTTAGGGTTTAGGGTTTAGGGTTTAGGGTTTAGGGTTTAGGGTTTAGGGTTTAGGGTTTAGGGTTTAGGGTTTAGGGTTTAGGGTTTAGGGTTTAGGGTTTAGGGTTTAGGGTTTAGGGTTTAGGGTTTAGGGTTTAGGGTTTAGGGTTTAGGGTTTAGGGTTTAGGGTTTAGGGTTTAGGGTTTAGGGTTTAGGGTTTAGGGTTTAGGGTTTAGGGTTTAGGGTTTAGGGTTTAGGGTTTAGGGTTTAGGGTTTAGGGTTTAGGGTTTAGGGTTTAGGGTTTAGGGTTTAGGGTTTAGGGTTTAGGGTTTAGGGTTTAGGGTTTAGGGTTTAGGGTTTAGGGTTTAGGGTTTAGGGTTTAGGGTTTAGGGTTTAGGGTTTAGGGTTTAGGGTTTAGGGTTTAGGGTTTAGGGTTTAGGGTTTAGGGTTTAGGGTTTAGGGTTTAGGGTTTAGGGTTTAGGGTTTAGGGTTTAGGGTTTAGGGTTTAGGGTTTAGGGTTTAGGGTTTAGGGTTTAGGGTTTAGGGTTTAGGGTTTAGGGTTTAGGGTTTAGGGTTTAGGGTTTAGGGTTTAGGGTTTAGGGTTTAGGGTTTAGGGTTTAGGGTTTAGGGTTTAGGGTTTAGGGTTTAGGGTTTAGGGTTTAGGGTTTAGGGTTTAGGGTTTAGGGTTTAGGGTTTAGGGTTTAGGGTTTAGGGTTTAGGGTTTAGGGTTTAGGGTTTAGGGTTTAGGGTTTAGGGTTTAGGGTTTAGGGTTTAGGGTTTAGGGTTTAGGGTTTAGGGTTTAGGGTTTAGGGTTTAGGGTTTAGGGTTTAGGGTTTAGGGTTTAGGGTTTAGGGTTTAGGGTTTAGGGTTTAGGGTTTAGGGTTTAGGGTTTAGGGTTTAGGGTTTAGGGTTTAGGGTTTAGGGTTTAGGGTTTAGGGTTTAGGGTTTAGGGTTTAGGGTTTAGGGTTTAGGGTTTAGGGTTTAGGGTTTAGGGTTTAGGGTTTAGGGTTTAGGGTTTAGGGTTTAGGGTTTAGGGTTTAGGGTTTAGGGTTTAGGGTTTAGGGTTTAGGGTTTAGGGTTTAGGGTTTAGGGTTTAGGGTTTAGGGTTTAGGGTTTAGGGTTTAGGGTTTAGGGTTTAGGGTTTAGGGTTTAGGGTTTAGGGTTTAGGGTTTAGGGTTTAGGGTTTAGGGTTTAGGGTTTAGGGTTTAGGGTTTAGGGTTTAGGGTTTAGGGTTTAGGGTTTAGGGTTTAGGGTTTAGGGTTTAGGGTTTAGGGTTTTAGGGTTTTAGGGTTTTAGGGTTTTAGGGTTTTAGGGTTTAGGGTTTAGGGTTTAGGGTTTAGGGTTTAGGGTTTAGGGTTTAGGGTTTAGGGTTTAGGGTTTAGGGTTTAGGGTTTAGGGTTTAGGGTTTAGGGTTTAGGGTTTAGGGTTTAGGGTTTAGGGTTTAGGGTTTAGGGTTTAGGGTTTAGGGTTTAGGGTTTAGGGTTTAGGGTTTAGGGTTTAGGGTTTAGGGTTTAGGGTTTAGGGTTTAGGGTTTAGGGTTTAGGGTTTAGGGTTTAGGGTTTAGGGTTTAGGGTTTAGGGTTTAGGGTTTAGGGTTTAGGGTTTAGGGTTTAGGGTTTAGGGTTTAGGGTTTAGGGTTTAGGGTTTAGGGTTTAGGGTTTAGGGTTTAGGGTTTAGGGTTTAGGGTTTAGGGTTTAGGGTTTAGGGTTTAGGGTTTAGGGTTTAGGGTTTAGGGTTTAGGGTTTAGGGTTTAGGGTTTAGGGTTTAGGGTTTAGGGTTTAGGGTTTAGGGTTTAGGGTTTAGGGTTTAGGGTTTAGGGTTTAGGGTTTAGGGTTTAGGGTTTAGGGTTTAGGGTTTAGGGTTTAGGGTTTAGGGTTTAGGGTTTAGGGTTTAGGGTTTAGGGTTTAGGGTTTAGGGTTTAGGGTTTAGGGTTTAGGGTTTAGGGTTTAGGGTTTAGGGTTTAGGGTTTAGGGTTTAGGGTTTAGGGTTTAGGGTTTAGGGTTTAGGGTTTAGGGTTTAGGGTTTAGGGTTTAGGGTTTAGGGTTTAGGGTTTAGGGTTTAGGGTTTAGGGTTTAGGGTTTAGGGTTTAGGGTTTAGGGTTTAGGGTTTAGGGTTTAGGGTTTAGGGTTTAGGGTTTAGGGTTTAGGGTTTAGGGTTTAGGGTTTAGGGTTTAGGGTTTAGGGTTTAGGGTTTAGGGTTTAGGGTTTAGGGTTTAGGGTTTAGGGTTTAGGGTTTAGGGTTTAGGGTTTAGGGTTTAGGGTTTAGGGTTTAGGGTTTAGGGTTTAGGGTTTTTAGGGTTTTTAGGGTTTTAGGGTTTAGGGTTTAGGGTTTAGGGTTTAGGGTTTAGGGTTTAGGGTTTAGGGTTTAGGGTTTAGGGTTTAGGGTTTAGGGTTTAGGGTTTAGGGTTTAGGGTTTAGGGTTTAGGGTTTAGGGTTTAGGGTTTAGGGTTTAGGGTTTAGGGTTTAGGGTTTAGGGTTTAGGGTTTAGGGTTTAGGGTTTAGGGTTTAGGGTTTAGGGTTTAGGGTTTAGGGTTTAGGGTTTAGGGTTTAGGGTTTAGGGTTTAGGGTTTAGGGTTTAGGGTTTAGGGTTTAGGGTTTAGGGTTTAGGGTTTAGGGTTTAGGGTTTAGGGTTTAGGGTTTAGGGTTTAGGGTTTAGGGTTTAGGGTTTAGGGTTTAGGGTTTAGGGTTTAGGGTTTAGGGTTTAGGGTTTAGGGTTTAGGGTTTAGGGTTTAGGGTTTAGGGTTTAGGGTTTAGGGTTTAGGGTTTAGGGTTTAGGGTTTAGGGTTTAGGGTTTAGGGTTTAGGGTTTAGGGTTTAGGGTTTAGGGTTTAGGGTTTAGGGTTTAGGGTTTAGGGTTTAGGGTTTAGGGTTTAGGGTTTAGGGTTTAGGGTTTAGGGTTTAGGGTTTAGGGTTTAGGGTTTAGGGTTTAGGGTTTAGGGTTTAGGGTTTAGGGTTTAGGGTTTAGGGTTTAGGGTTTAGGGTTTAGGGTTTAGGGTTTAGGGTTTAGGGTTTAGGGTTTAGGGTTTAGGGTTTAGGGTTTAGGGTTTAGGGTTTAGGGTTTAGGGTTTAGGGTTTAGGGTTTAGGGTTTAGGGTTTAGGGTTTAGGGTTTAGGGTTTAGGGTTTAGGGTTTAGGGTTTAGGGTTTAGGGTTTAGGGTTTAGGGTTTAGGGTTTAGGGTTTAGGGTTTAGGGTTTAGGGTTTAGGGTTTAGGGTTTAGGGTTTAGGGTTTAGGGTTTAGGGTTTAGGGTTTTAGGGTTTAGGGTTTAGGGTTTAGGGTTTAGGGTTTAGGGTTTAGGGTTTAGGGTTTAGGGTTTAGGGTTTAGGGTTTAGGGTTTAGGGTTTAGGGTTTAGGGTTTAGGGTTTAGGGTTTAGGGTTTAGGGTTTAGGGTTTAGGGTTTAGGGTTTAGGGTTTAGGGTTTAGGGTTTAGGGTTTAGGGTTTAGGGTTTAGGGTTTAGGGTTTAGGGTTTAGGGTTTAGGGTTTAGGGTTTAGGGTTTAGGGTTTAGGGTTTAGGGTTTAGGGTTTAGGGTTTAGGGTTTAGGGTTTAGGGTTTAGGGTTTAGGGTTTAGGGTTTAGGGTTTAGGGTTTAGGGTTTAGGGTTTAGGGTTTAGGGTTTAGGGTTTAGGGTTTAGGGTTTAGGGTTTAGGGTTTAGGGTTTAGGGTTTAGGGTTTAGGGTTTAGGGTTTAGGGTTTAGGGTTTAGGGTTTAGGGTTTAGGGTTTAGGGTTTAGGGTTTAGGGTTTAGGGTTTAGGGTTTAGGGTTTAGGGTTTAGGGTTTAGGGTTTAGGGTTTAGGGTTTAGGGTTTAGGGTTTAGGGTTTAGGGTTTAGGGTTTAGGGTTTAGGGTTTAGGGTTTAGGGTTTAGGGTTTAGGGTTTAGGGTTTAGGGTTTAGGGTTTAGGGTTTAGGGTTTAGGGTTTAGGGTTTAGGGTTTAGGGTTTAGGGTTTAGGGTTTAGGGTTTAGGGTTTAGGGTTTAGGGTTTAGGGTTTAGGGTTTAGGGTTTAGGGTTTAGGGTTTAGGGTTTAGGGTTTAGGGTTTAGGGTTTAGGGTTTAGGGTTTAGGGTTTAGGGTTTAGGGTTTAGGGTTTAGGGTTTAGGGTTTAGGGTTTAGGGTTTAGGGTTTAGGGTTTAGGGTTTAGGGTTTAGGGTTTAGGGTTTAGGGTTTAGGGTTTAGGGTTTAGGGTTTAGGGTTTAGGGTTTAGGGTTTAGGGTTTAGGGTTTAGGGTTTAGGGTTTAGGGTTTAGGGTTTAGGGTTTAGGGTTTAGGGTTTAGGGTTTAGGGTTTAGGGTTTAGGGTTTAGGGTTTAGGGTTTAGGGTTTAGGGTTTAGGGTTTAGGGTTTAGGGTTTAGGGTTTAGGGTTTAGGGTTTAGGGTTTAGGGTTTAGGGTTTAGGGTTTAGGGTTTAGGGTTTAGGGTTTAGGGTTTAGGGTTTAGGGTTTAGGGTTTAGGGTTTAGGGTTTAGGGTTTAGGGTTTAGGGTTTAGGGTTTAGGGTTTAGGGTTTAGGGTTTAGGGTTTAGGGTTTAGGGTTTAGGGTTTAGGGTTTAGGGTTTTAGGGTTTTAGGGTTTAGGGTTTAGGGTTTAGGGTTTAGGGTTTAGGGTTTAGGGTTTAGGGTTTAGGGTTTAGGGTTTAGGGTTTAGGGTTTAGGGTTTAGGGTTTAGGGTTTAGGGTTTAGGGTTTAGGGTTTAGGGTTTAGGGTTTAGGGTTTAGGGTTTAGGGTTTAGGGTTTAGGGTTTAGGGTTTAGGGTTTAGGGTTTAGGGTTTAGGGTTTAGGGTTTAGGGTTTAGGGTTTAGGGTTTAGGGTTTAGGGTTTAGGGTTTAGGGTTTAGGGTTTAGGGTTTAGGGTTTAGGGTTTAGGGTTTAGGGTTTAGGGTTTAGGGTTTAGGGTTTAGGGTTTAGGGTTTAGGGTTTAGGGTTTAGGGTTTAGGGTTTAGGGTTTAGGGTTTAGGGTTTAGGGTTTAGGGTTTAGGGTTTAGGGTTTAGGGTTTAGGGTTTAGGGTTTAGGGTTTAGGGTTTAGGGTTTAGGGTTTAGGGTTTAGGGTTTAGGGTTTAGGGTTTAGGGTTTAGGGTTTAGGGTTTAGGGTTTAGGGTTTAGGGTTTAGGGTTTAGGGTTTAGGGTTTAGGGTTTAGGGTTTAGGGTTTAGGGTTTAGGGTTTAGGGTTTAGGGTTTAGGGTTTAGGGTTTAGGGTTTAGGGTTTAGGGTTTAGGGTTTAGGGTTTAGGGTTTAGGGTTTAGGGTTTAGGGTTTAGGGTTTAGGGTTTAGGGTTTAGGGTTTAGGGTTTAGGGTTTAGGGTTTAGGGTTTAGGGTTTAGGGTTTAGGGTTTAGGGTTTAGGGTTTAGGGTTTAGGGTTTAGGGTTTAGGGTTTAGGGTTTAGGGTTTAGGGTTTAGGGTTTAGGGTTTAGGGTTTAGGGTTTAGGGTTTAGGGTTTAGGGTTTAGGGTTTAGGGTTTAGGGTTTAGGGTTTAGGGTTTAGGGTTTAGGGTTTAGGGTTTAGGGTTTAGGGTTTAGGGTTTAGGGTTTAGGGTTTAGGGTTTAGGGTTTAGGGTTTAGGGTTTAGGGTTTAGGGTTTAGGGTTTAGGGTTTAGGGTTTAGGGTTTAGGGTTTAGGGTTTAGGGTTTAGGGTTTAGGGTTTAGGGTTTAGGGTTTAGGGTTTAGGGTTTAGGGTTTAGGGTTTAGGGTTTAGGGTTTAGGGTTTAGGGTTTAGGGTTTAGGGTTTAGGGTTTAGGGTTTAGGGTTTAGGGTTTAGGGTTTAGGGTTTAGGGTTTAGGGTTTAGGGTTTAGGGTTTAGGGTTTAGGGTTTAGGGTTTAGGGTTTAGGGTTTAGGGTTTAGGGTTTAGGGTTTAGGGTTTAGGGTTTAGGGTTTAGGGTTTAGGGTTTAGGGTTTAGGGTTTAGGGTTTAGGGTTTAGGGTTTAGGGTTTAGGGTTTAGGGTTTAGGGTTTAGGGTTTAGGGTTTAGGGTTTAGGGTTTAGGGTTTAGGGTTTAGGGTTTAGGGTTTAGGGTTTAGGGTTTAGGGTTTAGGGTTTAGGGTTTAGGGTTTAGGGTTTAGGGTTTAGGGTTTAGGGTTTAGGGTTTAGGGTTTAGGGTTTAGGGTTTAGGGTTTAGGGTTTAGGGTTTAGGGTTTAGGGTTTAGGGTTTAGGGTTTAGGGTTTAGGGTTTAGGGTTTAGGGTTTAGGGTTTAGGGTTTAGGGTTTAGGGTTTAGGGTTTAGGGTTTAGGGTTTAGGGTTTAGGGTTTAGGGTTTAGGGTTTAGGGTTTAGGGTTTAGGGTTTAGGGTTTAGGGTTTAGGGTTTAGGGTTTAGGGTTTAGGGTTTAGGGTTTAGGGTTTAGGGTTTAGGGTTTAGGGTTTAGGGTTTAGGGTTTAGGGTTTAGGGTTTAGGGTTTAGGGTTTAGGGTTTAGGGTTTAGGGTTTAGGGTTTAGGGTTTAGGGTTTAGGGTTTAGGGTTTAGGGTTTAGGGTTTAGGGTTTAGGGTTTAGGGTTTAGGGTTTAGGGTTTAGGGTTTAGGGTTTAGGGTTTAGGGTTTAGGGTTTAGGGTTTAGGGTTTAGGGTTTAGGGTTTAGGGTTTAGGGTTTAGGGTTAGGGTTTAGGGTTTAGGGTTTAGGGTTTAGGGTTTAGGGTTTAGGGTTTAGGGTTTAGGGTTTAGGGTTTAGGGTTTAGGGTTTAGGGTTTAGGGTTTAGGGTTTAGGGTTTAGGGTTTAGGGTTTAGGGTTTAGGGTTTAGGGTTTAGGGTTTAGGGTTTAGGGTTTAGGGTTTAGGGTTTAGGGTTTAGGGTTTAGGGTTTAGGGTTTAGGGTTTAGGGTTTAGGGTTTAGGGTTTAGGGTTTAGGGTTTAGGGTTTAGGGTTTAGGGTTTAGGGTTTAGGGTTTAGGGTTTAGGGTTTAGGGTTTAGGGTTTAGGGTTTAGGGTTTAGGGTTTAGGGTTTAGGGTTTAGGGTTTAGGGTTTAGGGTTTAGGGTTTAGGGGTTTAGGGTTTAGGGTTTAGGGTTTAGGGTTTAGGGTTTAGGGTTTAGGGTTTAGGGTTTAGGGTTTAGGGTTTAGGGTTTAGGGTTTAGGGTTTAGGGTTTAGGGTTTAGGGTTTAGGGTTTAGGGTTTAGGGTTTAGGGTTTAGGGTTTAGGGTTTAGGGTTTAGGGTTTAGGGTTTAGGGTTTAGGGTTTAGGGTTTAGGGTTTAGGGTTTAGGGTTTAGGGTTTAGGGTTTAGGGTTTAGGGTTTAGGGTTTAGGGTTTAGGGTTTAGGGTTTAGGGTTTAGGGTTTAGGGTTTAGGGTTTAGGGTTTAGGGTTTAGGGTTTAGGGTTTAGGGTTTAGGGTTTAGGGTTTAGGGTTTAGGGTTTAGGGTTTAGGGTTTAGGGTTTAGGGTTTAGGGTTTAGGGTTTAGGGTTTAGGGTTTAGGGTTTAGGGTTTAGGGTTTAGGGTTTAGGGTTTAGGGTTTAGGGTTTAGGGTTTAGGGTTTAGGGTTTAGGGTTTAGGGTTTAGGGTTTAGGGTTTAGGGTTTAGGGTTTAGGGTTTAGGGTTTAGGGTTTAGGGTTTAGGGTTTAGGGTTTAGGGTTTAGGGTTTAGGGTTTAGGGTTTAGGGTTTAGGGTTTAGGGTTTAGGGTTTAGGGTTTAGGGTTTAGGGTTTAGGGTTTAGGGTTTAGGGTTTAGGGTTTAGGGTTTAGGGTTTAGGGTTTAGGGTTTAGGGTTTAGGGTTTAGGGTTTAGGGTTTAGGGTTTAGGGTTTAGGGTTTAGGGTTTAGGGTTTAGGGTTTAGGGTTTAGGGTTTAGGGTTTAGGGTTTAGGGTTTAGGGTTTAGGGTTTAGGGTTTAGGGTTTAGGGTTTAGGGTTTAGGGTTTAGGGTTTAGGGTTTAGGGTTTAGGGTTTAGGGTTAGGGTTTAGGGTTTAGGGTTTAGGGTTTAGGGTTTAGGGTTTAGGGTTTAGGGTTTAGGGTTTAGGGTTTAGGGTTTAGGGTTTAGGGTTTAGGGTTTAGGGTTTAGGGTTTAGGGTTTAGGGTTTAGGGTTTAGGGTTTAGGGTTTAGGGTTTAGGGTTTAGGGTTTAGGGTTTAGGGTTTAGGGTTTAGGGTTTAGGGTTTAGGGTTTAGGGTTTAGGGTTTAGGGTTTAGGGTTTAGGGTTTAGGGTTTAGGGTTTAGGGTTTAGGGTTTAGGGTTTAGGGTTTAGGGTTTAGGGTTTAGGGTTTAGGGTTTAGGGTTTAGGGTTTAGGGTTTAGGGTTTAGGGTTTAGGGTTTAGGGTTTAGGGTTTAGGGTTTAGGGTTTAGGGTTTAGGGTTTAGGGTTTAGGGTTTTAGGGTTTAGGGTTTAGGGTTTAGGGTTTAGGGTTTAGGGTTTAGGGTTTAGGGTTTAGGGTTTAGGGTTTAGGGTTTAGGGTTTAGGGTTTAGGGTTTAGGGTTTAGGGTTTAGGGTTTAGGGTTTAGGGTTTAGGGTTTAGGGTTTAGGGTTTAGGGTTTAGGGTTTAGGGTTTAGGGTTTAGGGTTTAGGGTTTAGGGTTTAGGGTTTAGGGTTTAGGGTTTAGGGTTTAGGGTTTAGGGTTTAGGGTTTAGGGTTTAGGGTTTAGGGTTTAGGGTTTAGGGTTTAGGGTTTAGGGTTTAGGGTTTAGGGTTTAGGGTTTAGGGTTTAGGGTTTAGGGTTTAGGGTTTAGGGTTTAGGGTTTAGGGTTTAGGGTTTAGGGTTTAGGGTTTAGGGTTTAGGGTTTAGGGTTTAGGGTTTAGGGTTTAGGGTTTAGGGTTTAGGGTTTAGGGTTTAGGGTTTAGGGTTTAGGGTTTAGGGTTTAGGGTTTAGGGTTTA